>NC_133620.1:372484133-372644133 GCF_048593235.1 Sminthopsis crassicaudata | reverse complement strand
CACCCTGGGTTTCCAAACAGGAACTCCCTCTACCCAGAAGATCTTTTATCTGGCCATTATTGTGACAAAATACTTTATAGACTTCATTTCTCTCAAACCCTCCAAAGTAGATATCATCCTCCTTTTTACAGCTACAGAAACAGGGGCTTAAGGAAATTTTATGTTTTGTCCACGGTCTCTTGGTTAATAAATGTCAGAGCAAGGACTTTGGCCCAGGGTCTTCTTCTAAACACAATACTCTATAGATCAAACTAGCCTGTTCTGGGCTATTCCCTAAGATCCCTTTGGCTTTAAAAATGGAAAAAGTTCTGATGATTATGGCATTAACTTAGGAAACTTGTTAAAAGCTTGGATGGTCCAGATCACTTCTTAAAGGCCTTTCTCTGTAAACATTCTCAGATTCTCTGTGAGAACTAACTCTTCCGCAGTATCAAGAGGACAAAGAACTGACAAGTGGGCACTGGAATATGACGAGAATGTAGTGGAATGTCTTCTGGGTTTTGAAATATTTATTATTTCTTCTTTAGTTCATCGACCCAACATCAAGAAGTTAAAAATACCACTGTGAGGACTTGCCAAGGAATGTCAAGTGTGGACACTATATGAATTTCTCCATGGGAGAGCCAAGAGAAGTGGATGGAGAAGATGGCAGCCTTAAGATGAAGAGTTTATTTATCAGCAGAAGAAAAATGAGCCCGGTAATGTGGTTCAGTTGAAGTCTACCAAGAATTATCGAATATCTGCAGTGGACAAGGTGCTATGTTGGGCACTGAGGGAAAAGAGGAAAGGAAGAGACAGTTCCTGCCCTCAGGGAGCTTATAATCTAGTCAAAACCAGACATTAAAGAAACTGGAGCAAATTCCACTTGGGAGGAATAACAGAAGGACAGAGAGAAGAACCCACCTTTGATTCAGTTGTTTCATTCAACAGAGTTGAAATGAAAAGTGGGGGCATGGGGATGAGGAAAGTCCCAGAAGAAGAATGGAGCTCTCAGTAGTGGTACCTGCTGTGCAGCATAAATAATGCTAGCAGAGGACAGTGGATTGAGGGGATAACTGTAGGTGCCTGACTTTGGAAGGGAGCACATGGCTCTGTGGAATATGGGAACCCTGAGATAAAACCTGAGTTGCTCTGTCCTTGTTACAACTTTGGGTAAAGGATGACCAACTGAAAATTAAAATAGCTATCACCTTCTATATCTTTGTGTTTTTATAATCAAAGTCCTAGAAAAAGTCTTTTACAACATTGCCTCTATTTCTTCTCCCCAACTCTTTGCAATCTGACAACCATATTACTCAATTAAAACTAATCCTTATAAAGTTAATAATCATAATTTAATTGCCAAATGCAATAATCTTTGCTGGCTCTTCATCACTGGTGACTTCCCTGCAGCATTTAATATTGTTAGGTACCTTGTCCTTTTGGATGTACTTTCTTCTCTGGCATTCTGTGACACTGTTCCCTGTTGGTTTTCCACAGTCTCTTTCAACCATGGCACTCCCCAGTCAGGTATGAACCCTAAAATTCTGTCTTGGATTTTCTTTCTTATTTCTCTATACTCTTTACTTTCTCTATTAGTCTTTCCTTCTGTGATGTCATCAGCTCCCATTGATTCAATTATTAACTCTGCAAATGGCTCCCAGATCTCATATGTTAATCTAGTCTTTTCCTCAAGCATTAGGCCCATACCACCAATTCCCCATTAGGGATTTTTCAACTGGATGTTCCATAGGCTTCTCATACCTGATGTATCCCAAAACATTATCTTCATGTCATCACCAAACCCACCTTTCTTCCTAACTTCTCTGTTTCTGTTGAAGATATCCCATTCTTCTTTTTTTTTTCCCCCCCCTGAGGCTGGGGTTAAGTGACTTGCCCAGGGTCACACAGCTAGGAAGTGTTAAGTGTCTGAGACCAGATTTGAACTCAGGTCCTCCTGACTTCAGGGCTGGTGCTCTATCCACTGCGCCACCTTAGCTGCCCCTTATCGCCATTCTTCTAATCATTTAGACTCAGAATCAGCCTCATTTCTTCAGCCTCCCTTAGCTCCTGTAAACAACTGATTGCCAAGTCTTGTAGATTCTTCTCTACAACTTCTCTCTCAGCTAGCTGCATCTCTCTAACCAGAGAAATAACTATCTTAATTCAAATCCTCATCACCTCTCACTGGACTCTCACTAACTGGTCTCCCTACCTCCAGTCCCATCTCACTCCAACACATTCTCATAGATGGTGACATCTTAAAGCAAAGGACTGCCTGTGTCATTCCTCTCCTCAAAAAGCTCGAATGGCTTACTAGAATAAAATGCAAATTCCTCTCTTTGGCATTGAAAATCCTTCATAATCTGGCTCCAGCTTACTTTTCCAGGTTTTGTTACACCCTTTCATGCATTATATTTCCAAATTCTTTTACTCCCTTTTTCTCACACACAACCTTCATTTCTATCTACATGCCCTTGCACACCTGGATTGCCCTTCTCCTTCATCTCTACCTACTTTTCTTTAAAGTTTAACTTAGGTACCACCTCCCACATGAAGCCTTTCTCTATCTTTCCAATTGTTCATTTCCCCTTCCCTGCTCCTCCGATAAGTATGATTTTCTCAGATAAAATGTAAACTCTTTTGAGCCCGGAATGTTTTGGTTTTCAATTTGATGCTTAAGGCTCATCATTGTACCTGGCACATGGTAGTTGAGACTTCATAACTGCTTACTGACTGATCCTTCTGCTTTATGAGTTACTATTATTGTTCATTCATGCCCAATGTCATTTGGAGTTTTTTGGCAAAGATATTGGAGTGGTTTGTTATTTTATTCTCCAGCTCATTTTACAGATGAAGCACGGAGGTAAATGGTTTAATGACTTGCCCAGGGACACACAGATGTCGGAGGTTGGATTTGAACTTCTGATTCCAGGCTCAATGCTCTATTCACTGAAATACCAAGCTGCCCTTACCTTATGAGGAGATTCATCCTAAAACTAGGCAAAAAGAGCACCAAAGAACTAATAGGCTAAATCATTTCATGGAAGTCATGTCAGAAAGCTGACATCATGAAAACAAAACAACTTGATAAATAGTTGCAATTCCATCTAAAGTGTACACCTATAGGATCAACCCTAGAAATATAGCCTTAGAGCAGTAGAAATCTTGGAGGTCATCTAGATCAACATTCTCATTTTATAGATTATCAATTTAAGGCCTAGAGGGCTTACGTATATTGCCCAATATGTCACCTAACAAAAGAAATATTATATGTATATATATATATATACACATACATATATATATATATACACATAAAACTATGTAAATATACATATGTATGTACTTTGTATAATTCAAACAACAATCATTTTCCTTAATTGTATTCTGTGCTCACTTCACTTTGCAACTGGAAATAATCTATATAAAAAATGGAAAAGATTTTGTTTTTAGTCAAGGACTGTTGATCTACCAAAAAATGAATTGAGGACAACCTTCAAATAAAAAGTAATTTAATTAGTTAATTTGGAGGATTGGATTTGGGTTTGAGAATGAGGAATTTTAAATGCTCAAGGTACCCAGTTTTAAAATTAAGACCAGAAAATGCAATGTTCTATTCAATAAATGCAACAAATATATCAACTTATGCCATTTAGGGCAGCTAAGTGGTACCATAATGCATAGAGTGGGAGACCTGAAGTCAAAAAGACTCATCTTCCTGAGTTTAAATCTAGCCTCGGACACTTAATTAGCTGTGTGACCCCGGAGCAAGTCACTTATCTCTGTTTGCCTCAGTTTCCTCATCTGTAAAAGGATCTGAAGAAGAAAATAGAAAACCCCGTGATAACTCTGCCAAGAAAACCCCAGATGGGATCACAGAGAATTGTACACAAATGGACAACAATAAAAATACCTAGGGAATATAGATTATTGAATTTTGTGAAAAGACAGAAAAAACAGAAAATGAGGAAAGAGCAAAGTGTAAGAGAGCAAAACAAAAGGAAGAAGAGAGAAAGTGGGATGGAAGAGTAAGGAAAAACTGACCCTGTGGGCAAAGGGAAGACACAAAGAGCCTTTAAATGCTAATGAACTGATTAATGCTATTCACAGATCTGCCCTTTTGAGAGCAGAAAGGGACAAGCACAGTATCAGAGTATCAGAGGGAAGAATTATTCTCTGACTCTGAAATGCAATGGAGAATTTTCTCTTTCCAGTCTAGAAAAGATCTTAGGGGTCTAAAGAGTATCCGCCCTTTGTCCAGATAGACATAAACACAAGCTTCTAGAATGTGCTCCAGTATATCTGAGCAGGTGCTTAGTGAGCCTGAAAGCTGTAACAAGGTTTTATTTATGAGAGGTCAGAAAGGGACATTTAAAGGGATTTCTGAGGGATTGGTAAGGCCCTTTTTCCTGCCTGGTAGGGATTACCCAATTATTTTTTTAATATTTTCTTTAAAATATTCTAGATCCTATGAGGCCATCCAGACTAGGCCACTATAAGCTTTAGTCATTTCTAAAGTGAAAAGAAAGAAAGAAAAAAAGAAAAAACCCTCCCACAGATAATAAGTGATCCTGCAAAATCAAATAAAATATCTCCTTTGTGAAAATGGTTGCTATGCATCTTCGGGCCATTTCCACTCATGTGTTATTAGCATCAAATTGCTGTTCTTTCCTCACTGACACCATCAACACAGAAAGCAGTCACTGGGGTGGGGTGTTAAGACACTCTATTCTGGCCATTAGGTCAGCTGGATAGAGTTCAATGCTAAGCCTGGATTAGCTGTCACAGAGCTGGAAGGGATCTCAGACACCTTCAAATTCAATTTGGAATACCTGGAAAAGGAACTTGTCTGTAAAATACCATAAACGCCCAAAAAGGGGGTCCCACTATCTCTGAAAGTAGCCCATTTTACTTTTGAATAACTAAATTATTAACAGGTTTTCCTGTATCAATCAATTATTAATATAATTGTTAACTAAAAACTATTATAATGCTTATATTTAGTTATAATTATAATTTTACTATATTATTAATTATAATTATTTTCCTACATTTTTATTTGTAAATTATTTATCAATTAATTATTATTGAACACTTACTTGTGTGCCAGGCACTGTGCTAGGTATTGGTGATACAAAGACAAAAATAAAAGAGTCTTTGTCCTCAGGGAGCTTACATTCTACATTCAATAAATAAAAGGTAATTTGGGGGAGAAAGACACTGGCATGGGGGAGGATCTTAATGTAGATAAACTGAACTTTGAAGAAAACTAAAGAAATTTCAGAATTGGAGGTGAAAAGGGGTGCATTTCAGGCATGGGATTATGTGAAGACAAGGACAGAAAAGATGGAGTCTTGTATGTGAAGAATATCAAGGAACCAGATTGGCTGGACTACAGTGAGGAGACAAGGGAAATAATATATAATGCATGATACAAGGGCATCCCACAGAGCATTCTCAGACAGCTCTTACTAGTGCCTAATGACCTCTTGGGATATGCTTCCAGTCATGTATATGACTCATGGATGAGAGGTTTACTGAGATGACAAAGAGTTCTATGATTGGCTGTTAAATTAGAGGAACTGATGACTCAGTGGATACACAAAAGGGACTGATCTGCCCCTTTTCTGTCCTCCGCTTTTCTGTGCAGAAATGTACAGCAAATACTGTTTTCAACCTGCTTGGATGAAGGAGGGGTGGCCAAGCCATTTTCCAGCCTAGCTTTATAAGCAGATATGAGCACATGGCCACTAAAGTATCTGTCCTGCCTAAGCAAGCCTGCACCTGGGTTTGGGGTACATCTCTTTTGGGCTTATCCTATCCTGGTCTTTGGCATATGAACATTTATTCTGCAATGATCCAGGATGCTCACAATTTTGTGAGTTCAAAATGTCCATCAGGTGGAAGCTTTTTTTTTTTTTTTTTTTTTTTTTTTTTTTTTTTTTTGGTACATACACTGAGTCACCTGTTATTCTGGCTCAGTATCCAATTAAGGGCATCTTCATCATTTCACAGTGCCTTAACAATGATTCATATGTGGCTGGAAGCCAGCCTCAGTACTCCCACAAAGTTAGCTGAAACCAGGAGTGACAACTTCCTGTATGCTCTGTGGGATTCCCTCATTATCTAAGTCAGGAAAGATCAGCTAGATCTAGATTGAGAAGATCTTAAAATGAGGAACAGAAGCATTTCTGTTTGATCCCAGAAATATTACATAATCACTGAAGCAGAGAAGTGACATAATCAGACCCATGCTTTAGGAAAATCATTTTAGCAACTATATGTGCATGGATTAGAAAGAAAATTTACTTGGGACAGCAAGACCAATCAGGAGAAGATTGCAATGATCTAGGAGACAGATGATAAAGGCAGAATGGTAGCTATGTGAGCAAAGAGAAAGGAATGCCTGTGGGAGATGGAGCACCTACCTTTTGAGGTTGCTATGAGGACAAAATGAGACTATTTACAAAGCACTTGGCTTAAAGCTATATATAAATGCTAGCTACATATTATTATTATTATAATTATTAAGACAGAATAGATAGAATGTGTTAACTGATGGGATATATGATATGAAGGAGACTGAGTAGTTAAGGATAACTCCAAGGTTGTATATCTGGAGGATCAGAAGTGTGATGCCATCTACAGAAAGCAAGTCAGAAAAGGGGTGGGTCTTAGGAGAAAACTAATGAGTTCTGTTTTAGACATGTTAAGTTTGGGCTATCTAACTCCACTTTGACATCTCAAATGGGCAGCTGGTGATAAGAGAATGGAGCACAGGAGAGAAGTCAGGACTACATATATAGATTTGGGCTCCCACAGGAGCTAATCAAGTCATTGAGAGAGAAGGTATAGAACAGAAGAAAGCCCATACCTGAGCTTTTGGGGCCACTCAAAGTTAGAGGGTACGATATGGATGATGATCCACCAAAGGGAGCTAAGAAGGATAGACAGGTAAGAAGAGACAAATGTCACAAGCGTTGGAAGGGGAGAGGCAGTCAACAACATTAGGATTTAGGCTTTTAGAAGCCAACGAATTTGCCTCTTTGCAACTCTCACCGCTTGATCCTTTTAAGGGCTAGACAGAACAAGTCAAGAGACCTGGGTTTGAGTGCTGGGTTTGCCACTTGGGTAACCTTAGCTTTAACTCTCTGAGACTGTTGGTTAAGGCACGGATGAGCAGCCACTGATCCTTGAAGGTTCTCAGACCCATTGCCTTCTACCACCTCCTTCACCCATGAAGAGGTGATCCTTTTCTTCTCATCTTTCTTTGCATTGAGTACACTGTACTTTCTCTCATCCCCACTCTTACTACTTTTTAAGCTTATGTATTGGCAAGTTCACTGCTACCTACAAACACCTGTCTTCTCCACCTTTAAGCTCTGACTTTATCCAACCATCTCCACCAACTATCCTTCTATATTTCTCTTCACCTTTTTGGCTAAAATCCTTGACAAAACCATCTACAATCTAAATCTCCCTTCTCTCCCTCTTACATCCTTTGTAGTCCGACTTCCTATCTCATCAGCTTTCTCTAAATTTAATCATGTTCTTTCCAGGTCACTAATGATCTCTGTGATTTTTGGAACTGTTGATCATCCTCTTTTTCTGGATGTCCTCTCCTCTCTAGATTTCCATGACTCCTGATTCTTCTGCTACCTCAGGCTCCTCTGTTTTTTCTTCATCCAGGTCATGGTCAGTAACCATGGACCCTCTCTTCTCTTCTCCCTCTGTACTTTTTCATTTGGTGATCTCATCAGCTTCCATGAGTTGAATTATCAATAGATAGATATATCTATCTTTCTATCTATCTATTGATAATTCAACTCAGGGATATATATATCTATATATACCAGGGAGGGATAGTGCCCTGGTGAGGGCACTACTATCCTCTCAGTCACCCAGTTTTACAACTTCAGAGTTATATTTAACTCATTCACTCCCATTCTACATTGCCAAGTTTGGTCATTTCTAAAGCTTTTACAATATCACATGTATATGTCTTGCTCTCTCCCTTCATACAGCTGCAACCCTGTTATAGGTCTGCATTACCTCATTGACTGAATTAGTAGCAATTTATGCAAAAAAAAAAAAAATCCAGGTGCTTTAGATGATCACACTCTTAATATGAGCAAACTGTGTAATGCAACTGATAATTCAAATGGCTTGTGTTTGTAGAATTCATAAAATGTAAGTTTCTTGAGGGCAGGGACTATTTAATTTTTTTCTTTGTATCCCTGGCATCTAGTGTCTAGCATGTGGCAGGTGTTTAACAAATGCTAACAAATAAATGAATGAATAAGGCACTTTAAAACTTATAAAGAATGGACTCTCTGAACATTGGAATGATAAAATTATACATATATATATTTCAAAATATATCTCAAAAACAAACAAAAAATTAACCTGTTAAAAATTCTCAAAAGAACACCGTTTTTAAGGAATAGCAAAGAAAGAGCAGTGATGCAGTGAATAGAGCACCTACCCTGGAGTCAGAAGGATCTGAGTTCAAATTTAGCCTCATACTCTTATTAGCTGTGTGACTCTGGACAAATTCTTAACCCCAATTGCCTCCAAAAAAACCAAAACAAAACAAAAATATCATAGGAAGAGATGTAAATCAGGAGAAGCAGAAATTAAAGGAAGAACATTCAAACGTTGGCAGCAGAAACACAAGGAATGAACTTAGAAATTTCCTATAAAACAGAAAATAGACATACTGAAGAAACTCAAGAGGAAATAGAACTAGTAAAAATATCAAGAGCTGAAATGAAACAAAGGGTTTAAGTGAAAAAGTCTAAATAATTTTAGGAAAAGACAATGGTAAAATTCCTATTTGGAGATATCCAAGAGAAGAAAATAAACAAAACAATAGACTCAATGAATAACAGATTGTTTTGCTGGAAAGAAAAATAAGGAAAACAACAGCTAAAGCCAAAACAATAAGCCCAGGAAATAACACAAGTGGAAAAAAAATGTGAAATCTATGTGGTAAAAATGATGGTGGAGGGTAGAGCACAAAGAAAAAATTTAATAATTGTCAGGTTTCCCAAAAACTAAGAAAAAAATATATTTGCTATGTATCAAGTAATCATAAAGGGAAAAAATTAAGAACAAAAATTTAAGAGGACAGTTTGTAAACTGATAGCATTCACCAGATACCAACAGTGGTACACCTGAAATTCAACTCATTCAGACATTAACCTTTAAGAATAGCATTAGGAGGGCTAAAACTCAAAAGAGATGAATCTGAGAGAAAAACTAAGGACAGCAATAAAGGATCTTTTATTGCTATATTGGGTAAAATAAGATAATCAAAAAAGGAATGCTGGGTTGGATTTGCAGTAAGGAAAACCCAAATTTACATCCTATATCAAGCAGTTACTAGTTGCATAATCCTAGGCAAGTTCTTCAACCCCTTTCAGCCTCAATTTCCTCATCTGTAAAATGGGGACATTAATAACATTTACATCATAGGTTTGGTGTGAGGATCAAATGGCATAACATATGTAAAAGTCTTTTCAAATTAAAAGTACTATGTAAATATTAGTTATCATTAGCTAGTATTATTAAAGGAAAAAACTTCCTGTTGTGGCAGATGAGATATTGATAACACTGACAAAAGGAGAGAGCATTGACCTGATTAATTCTTAACTTTGCTTCTGTTTTTTTTCTGCCAAAGAAAATAATTTAGGGCCTGAATAAAGGTGACTAATATTGATTTGAATTCCAAGACAGACAGGTAGATGATAGGAGTATCCTCGTTTCCTTTCAAGAGGTCCAGTCATCAGGTCTAAATGACCCAGATAATCCAATCATTGACAGAGCTGGCAAATGCAATTTCTAAGTTACTGTCAGATATCTTGGAAAGATTGGAAGGCATAAGAGAGGTGCTACAAAATTGGATGAAGAATATGTTGTGCAGAGGAACTGAACAGTTTGCAAACTATCAGCCCATGAGATTGCTTGGCTTCAATTCCTGGTAAAATTCTACAACATAATATTAAAGGGATAGTTAGTGAACAACTACAAAAGGAAGCAATGATCACAAAGAATCAGCATGAATTCATCACAGTGGGTCATGTTGGAAAAAAAAACTCATTTCTTTTTTTGCTAAACTTGTAGATCAAGAAACTACTAGAGATATAATTTATATGAATTTAAGGGAAAAAATTGCTTAATGCTCTTCTTGTGGGAAAGGGGGAGATGTAAGCTAGTAAATGAGACAATTCTGCAGATTCAGAATTGGATAAATGGTTGGACTGAAGAGGGATGTAGTTGTTAATACACATGACCCTGGATTTTGGAAGGCTATATTAGCAGGATGCAAGTTCTGGCTGGTCTTACCAAGCTGGAAAGGTTTCAAATACTATACTGGTAACAGCCTGTTTTCCATTTGTGTGGTTATTCCTTCCACCAATATGGATCACAACCCCTTTACAATTTGGGAAATAAATGGTCTCTAAGAGCTGACATGCACAAAAGATTTACTTGCCTGCAAACAAGCTGTGATAAGCGTCTCCTAATTTAGCTAGGCTGGTTCTCAGACAACAGATGGAAAAATCTGTTAGGAGGGCAACTTATTGAGAGGTTGAAATGAAAGGCAGTTTGGAAGGAAGTCCTTGTTATAAATGAACCCCAAGAATTAGTCCTTGGTATCATTTTGTTGGACATGTTTATCAAAGATTTGAAAAAAGGCACAAAAGCATGTTTACCAAATTTTCAGGAGGCAGAAAACTAAATGTTAGAATCAAGATTCAGAATCTTATAGAACATTGGGTTCAACCAATAATATAATAAGGGCAGTTAGGTGATGCAGTGGATAGGATGCCAGGCCTGGAGTCAGGAAGATTCATCTCCCTTAGTTCAAATGTAGCTTCAGATGCTGATTATCTGTGTGTCTCTGGGAGAGTCACTTAACCCTGTTTGCCCCAGTTTCTTCATCTATAAAAGTTTTCTTAGTTTTTTCAGCTATAAAATAAACTGGAAAAGAAAATGGCAAACTATTCCAGTATTCTTGCCAAGAAAATCCCAAAGGGGGTCACAAAGAGTAGGACACAACTGGAAACCACTGAACAAACAAACAACTTAATAGGAATAAATGTAAAGCCTTATAACTGGATTCAAACAAATCAATTTTGCTCACTAGCTCTGGAGTCAGAGGAACCTGAGTTCAAATGTCAGCCTCAGAAAGTTAACACTTACTAGCTGTGTGATCCTGGGCAAAAGAAAGGAAGAAAAAAAGGAAAGAAAGAGCATAGCCCTACGAGTAGAAAGTGTCAGTCAGTCAACAAGCATTTATTAGGTTCTTACTAGATAACAGGCACTAGATGTGCTAGGAATGCAAATATAAGCAAACAGAAGGTCAACCCCTGCCTTCAAGTAGCTCTAAAGGAGAAGACTACACATGAAAGAGAACTGAAAGGGGAGGTGAGGTATAGTGGAGCTTACAGGGCGGACTAGAGGTGGTAGTCAAATTCTAGTCTTTATCATTAAGTGATCAATGGGTTCTTTCCCACTGCAAGTAGTTTAAGTAGTTGCTGTCTCAGCATAATCACTAAAATTTAGAGATAAGAAAACAATTTGCAAAGTTCCTCCTTTACCACAAGTTTATAGGGGTAGATAGTACTAGTGTCAATATTGCTACTTTACAAATAAAAAAAGTAGGACTCAGAGAGATGTCATCTCACTGCCCACAGTTAGAAAACCAGTAAGTCAGGGTTAGGGTGGCAAACCCAGAACTTAGAACTTTTAGTTCTATGGCGCTTGGATGTATTGATAAGAATATGGTATCCAGATCCCTGGAAGCAATGATTTTACCAACTCTGCACTGGTCAGGACACATTTACTAATGGTATCCTATTCTGGGCCACGTATTTTAAGAAGGACATTGGAGAGCATCCAGATTGGCAAGGATTCTACAAAGCATTTCTCATGAGAATTCAATGAGACTGAGTTTGAAGGTCCTGGGCAAGGACTGTAGGGTACGAGAAGATGTGGGGCAGGGCTATGGGGCTGGGAAGGAGCTTGAGTGCTAACTTCAAATACATGAAAGGTAGTTATATAGAAGAGGGAGTATATTTGTTTTATACTGTTCTAAAAGATTTACAATAGGAAGGACCTCAGATCTTTTCTAGTTCAATCCCTTTCTTTTACTGATGGGGAAACTAAGGCATAGGGCAGTTAAATGTCCAAGGTCACACAGATGGTAAATGTCAGAGGCAGGATTTGAACTCAAGTCCTCTGACTCCACAACCAGTGCTCTTTCCATTAAAGCCTACTGCTTCCCAAATAAAGAGAGAATGAAAAAGAGAAGTCTCACAATGAATGACAGTAAAAATGGTAAAGTGTTTCTCATTTGATTCTAAGCCCTAGGAAGTATGTGCTATAATTATTTCCATTTTACAGTTGGGGAACTGAAACAGAATTTAAGTGACTTGCCCAGTCACATAGCTAGAAAGAGTCTGAGGCCAGGTCTTCTTCACTACAAAGCCAATACTCTGGCCAACAGGCTAACTAGCTGCTTGTCTTGTGAGATAAACTCCCTGTCACTGAAAGTGTTGGAGTGGGAGCCGGATGATGGGGGATATTATAGAGGGAATTCCCACAGGAGGTTGAAGTACATGACTTCTAAGAACCTAAATCTTCCTAAAACTCCAGGGTCCTTTAAGTCAGAAGTGTCAATACTTGGTCTGTGAGCGACCCATCTGAATCAGCTCAAAATGTAATTGAGAAATATTTAACAAACTGAATAAGAATATAATAGAACACATGTAATGTTAACTTGTGGTTTTCTAAGTAAATATGCAGGCAACTAAGTGGTTTGCTCACCTATAAAAAGATCTGGAGAAGGAAATGGGGAAGCACTCCAAGATCTTTGCCAAGAAAACTCCAAGCGGGGCCATGAAGAATCAGACAGAACTTAACAAGTCAATTTGCATCTGGTAAGGATACCTAGTTGTGGCAGAGTGGCCCTGTTTCTATTTGAAGTTTGACACTACTGCTTTCAGTCATCCGTCATCAGTGACTTTTTTTTTTTAAAAGTCAAGAACAAAGGCACAGGAGCTACCCCCTCCCTCATTCTACCTGTCCATGGGGTGCCCATGACCTCCTTGCTCCATTCACTCCATTTGCCATTATTAAACTCCTCCCGGGCCCGCATCTGCACAGTATGATTTGTGCCAATCAAGGCATCGCTGATAATCAACTGATGATGTTTCTTCTCCTGAAAAAGAAAACCACAAAGACACAGGAGATGAATCAGACTCACACCCACCCGGAAATAAATGTCCCTGAACACATATAAACAGAGTCACCTGTGTGCATCTGTGTAACCCAACATGGTACCCAACACGTCTCCAGAACACCTGCCCCTCTGGTATTCACACCTGCAGGAGCATTCACACTATATGTACATGCAAATGCAAAGTGCAAAATGTCTTTAACCACGTAGATTTATAATACTCCAGTGTATATGTACTCATGAATCCACTCTGTAACTTTTATCCATCACTTAATGGGGCAACCAGCTATGAAATTTACCCAAATCAGGCAGTTTGGTGGCGATAAGTAATAATACAGCTCAATTGCACTTTAAACCTCCAAAATATATGAGGAGAAACTCATAAAGCTTGGTCCTTCATTCTCCATGACATCAGGGAGGTGATGTCATGACATGCAAATAAATTGGATTTAAGGGAGGGAAAGTGGTACAAGGTTACTTTTCCCTTCAGAGCCATTTGGGTCCAGGGGCCAGATACAGATCAGGAGGACTGCAGATGGCCCTGGATGCAGTGGGAGCCCTTGGCCTTTTTAAGCTAAGGTATTATATATCTGAGAAGGGAAGACCCCCTGGATTTCTGGCCAGGAGCAACCAGATGTCACAGTAGATAGAGTAGTGGGCCTGGGGTCCCAAAGACCTAATTTTAAATCCAGTCTCAGACACTTAGTAGCTATGTGACTCTGAGCAAGTCACTTTACTCTGTTTGCCTCAGTTTCTCATCAATAAAACAAGCCATAGAAGGAAATGGCAGATCACTTCAGTATCTCTGTCAAGTAAATCCCAAGTAAATCCCAAAAAGTAGGACATGACTGAAAAACTCAACAACCGCCAAACATGCCCAGTCCTGTTCCCATAGTCCCCACGCTTTTAAGAAGCTGATTTGAGGGTGTGCTGGACACTGGACTACCTCAGCAAAAATGCCGCTGACAGTAACTGTGTGACTGAAAAATTCGTCACTTGGGCAACTTCCTAGGATTCTTCTACTAAGTCACAAGCAGATGATACTCTGACTGCCCGTGCCGAACTGTGGAAACCATCATTCCTTCACGTATCTCCATAGAGCACGTCTCTTTGAGATTTCCACCCACCCTTACGTTATATAAGGAGGGAGAAGTAAATTGAACTGACCTGGATGATTGTATAAGTCTTGGACTCCTCAGACCAATAACGAAGCTCAAATTGGAGCCGGTAGAAAGTGGAGTTCCAGGAAGGTGGATCTTTCCAGGTGACTTTAAGCCTGTGGGGGCTTCTGTCTATGGCTGTGACTGTGATATCAACTGGAGGATCGGGTTGCACTTGGGGAGAGGAAAGGAGAGGGAGAGAAAAGAGAAGGATACCTGCTGTAAGCATAAGACCTTCCCCATATATTTAGCAATAAACATTTATATGGCAGTATACTTCTTTTTTTTTTTTTTTTTTTTTTTTTTTTTTTTTAATTTTTTATTTTATTTTATAATTATAACATTTTTTGACAGTACATATGCATGGGTAATTTTTTACAACATTATCCCTTGCACTTACTTCTATTCAGATTTTTTCCCTTTCTCCCCCAACCCCCTCCCCCAGATGGCAAGCAGTCTTATATATGTTAAATATATTACAGTATAATTTAGATACAATATATGTGTGTAGAACCGAATTTTTTGTTGCACAGGAAGAATTGGATTCAGAAGGTAAAAATAACAGTTTACATTCATTTCCCAGTGTTCCTTTTCTGGATGTAGCTGGTTCTGTCCATCATTAATCAATTGGAATTGGATTAGCTCTTCTCTATGTTGAAGAAATCCACTTCCATCAGAATACATCCTCATACAATATCATTGTTGAAGTGTATAATGATCTTCTGGTTCTGCTCGTTTCACTCAGCATCAGTTGATGTAAGTCTCTCCAAGCCTCTCTGTATTTCTCCTGTTGGTCATTTCTTATAGAACAGTAATATTCCATAACATTCATATACCATAGTTTACCCAACCATTCTCCAATTGATGGACATCCATTCATCTTCCAGCTTCTAGCCACTATGAAAAGGGCTGTATATGGCAGTACTTCTTGATAGTTATCCAAACAGTGTGTCTAGGCTGCTGAGTGCTCCTGGTACTCAAACCTGTAGACAACCTGCTCTCTAATCCTCAATCCAGTGGCGTGCACATGAAGGTTTCCCAGGCTAGAGCCATCTCTTAAATTTTCAGCATGAGAATTTTATATTTTGGGAATCGACAAAATGCTACAAAGTATGGCTTAGTTTTTGGTTTTGTGGATCATCTAGACTTAAGAAAGGCATGGGGAAAATAAGGAGATTGAATTTAAGAGTATGACATGAGAATTTATTATTTTTTCTAGAGAGCTTGTTATTTAAAAATTTACCAGCATACCCCAGCCCAATTCTCACAAAATGATTACCCCATGATAAGGACTAACAAGCCCTATCCTCACCCACCCTCTGTCCAGGGCTCCCAGGGCCTCTACTGAGCAGATGAAGGAGGCAGAGGAATACTTACAGGTATCATAACCCCTTAACGGGTAGACTTTGCTGGACTTCCTCATAGCCCCATTGGTAACACATATCATAGCCAAGTAGAAGTAGTTATCATCTTCCCTAAGATTGAAGGAGCAGGAGAACTTCTGTGACCCAGGCAAGTAGTGACACGGCCTCTGAAAAGTCTTGGGTTTCTTTCTGCTGGAGAGACAAAACCAAAACCCCAAAATCTTATTTTTAATCTCCCCATTGCATTGCTTCTGTTGGACACGACCAGAAATAGCTAATCTGGAGAACTGATTTTGATGACCAATAACTGACATTTTTACAATGAAAGGCAGAACAGCATGGTATAGAAAATGCTGATCTTGAAGCTAGGAAGTCTTGGGTTCAAGTCCTGACTAACAAGCTAGCAGTTTAATATAAATTACATAATTTAATATAAATGTCCTAGGCAACTTTCTTAGTTAATAAATTACAAAGAAGATGACAACATGCATTCGTAGAAGGAATTTTCTTTTTTGAGAAATACTTTTGCCAGTGAAATCCTAAGTACAAACTTTTTTTCCTAGAGTTTAAATGCATTTCACTTACCTTATCTTATTTTAGAATCACAGTAGCCCAGTGAGATGCTTATTATAAATATTATTCCCATTTTACAGAAAGATTGATCCCTGGCTAGTCCAGAAGTTTTTTTTTAGTCATTTCAGGGGTGCCCAACTTTTTGTGACCCCATTTTGGGGTTTTCTTGGCAAAGATACTGAAGCAGTTTGCCATTTCCTTCTCCAGCCCATTTTGTAGATGAAGAAATTGAGCAAGAGTTAAATGACTTACCCAGGGTCACACAGCTAGGAAGTGTCCACTATCTGCTAAATTATCATTATAACTAATTAATCTTACTAAGTTCTAAGCACTAATGTTTTTATGTAAGAAAATAAGAGTGCTTTAAGTACCCTCTATATTCGGCACCCTGGGATAAAGCCCCATTTTCAGAAGGCCTGGCCTGAGTTCCCACTTCTGGTTTTATAATCTGTGAGATCTTGGGCATGTCATCTTACTTCTATGGGACTGTTTCCTCATCTGCAAAATGAAGGGGTTGGACTAGAAGACTTCTGAGATTCCTTCCAGCTATGATCCTATGACTGCCGGTGCAGAAAATGTTTCTCTTTCTCTTTCTTGGGTTACCCCCCCTCCAGAATAATGTGACACTCAGGTTGAGGTAGACTTAAAAGTCCATTACTCTCTCCCTCCTCCCTCTCAGCTCTCTCTTGTTATCCTCCATTTACACTTTGGTTTGAATCAACCTGAAAGCTCAAAGACTGAGCCTCCTAAAGCCTATCTTACCAGGAAATGCTGAAACTAGAGGCAGAGCATTCTAGTGGAAATAATGTATTGTACATGTTCCATCAGATTCTTTCCTTCTATTTTCCACTGCAAAATTTCAGCCACATCACAAATCAAACAGGCTTGTGCACGCTTTTTAGCCTGTCAATCTTATCACACTGGGCCTTTTGGTTGTTCGTCAAGTCTGACGTGATTCTATTGGAGGTTTTCTCAGCAAAAGGTATTGGAGGAGTTTGCCATTTCCTTTTCCAACTCTTTTTACAGATCGGAAAATTGAGGAAAACAGGGGTAAGTGACTTGCCTAAGATCACAGAGCTAGAAAGTATCTGAGGTGGATTTGGACTTGATGAATCTTTGTGAATCCAGGCCCCACTAGTTAAGTTGAAGTTCAAGTTCTAAATAGCCCATTTATAAATAAAGATTTGAAAAACTATGTTAGTAAATCAGGTAAGCCAGGAAATGTCTATATCCCTTTCTTGGAACAATTCTTAAAGTAATAACTTTGAATAATCTTGTGTTTTTCCCGACAGGACAAGGTACATCTCTTCATTTACAAAAATTTCTACCCTGAGTCTATGGACTGTCAAAAAGACCCCTGGGAGACTGCAAGTGGTCTCTAAACGATACTTTCAGAATACCTCCTTTGGGGAAGCTCTCAGAACAAGGTTTGGTACTGGAGATTAAAGAAGCTTTGAACTCGATATGTGTGTTTATCCTGTTTAAGATTAGTTTGGAAAACATGTGGATCGAAGGGCCCTCAGTTGCAAAGCTGTCAGTTACTAGACAAGATTGTGAAATGGACCCAGAATATCTTTGGCACCTTCCACTTCCTCTTTTGGTATTCCCCCTTCTCCCCGTTACCTCTATATGCCCTGTGTCTGCAAGCTTACCCCACCCAGCTAGAATGTCCTCTAAGAGTATTGAGATTTATCCCACTCTTCTTTCTTCATCAAATGCTCTCTCTCATCTAATTCCAGCCAACAAACATTTAGTAAGCACCTACTGGGTGCTAAGGCATGGCTTTATATGTTATTCCTCCCTGACTAATTTGTGTTTTAATAGAACATCTCCCCCAGTTGTTGTGAAGATCAAATAAGCTAACATATAAAGCCTATATAAATGCTAGTTCTTAATAACAACAAGTCCAAGAAATGACTGATTTCAGGCATAAAGTCAGAGCTCTAGGGTTGGAAGCCACTTTAGAAACCATCTCATCGATATTCTCTACAACATCTACAAGGAGTGGTCAAGCTTCTATTGATAGGGAACTTACCAGCCCCCGGGGGCAGCCTATGCTATTTCTCATTCAGCTCTAACTGGCAGGAAGTTCTTCCTTAGAAGTTACAAAGAGGCCAGATTTAGCTCAGTCTATCAGTCACTCCGACTTCTGCCTTCTGACATTCATCATCATCGTGAACCAGTGGGGGAAAGATATTTTTAGAGGCCTTCCTGGAGCTCCTCAGATCATGCTATGCCTCCCACTCGCCTGTGGCTCAACCCAGCAAATATTTCCTTTATTTTCTCAGCACCCAATGCCTCCTGCATCATGGCTTCTAAAAACCCTTTCTCCCGTCCCCACGATGGCCTGGTTTTAAAAGAAATCATCTCCCAAGACACTTACGACTGTGTCACTAACAAGATGGCCTTAGTGTGTGGGAGTGGTTCTTTCAGGGGGCTCCATTCACACTGGATGCTGCTAAAGAAATTCTTCCGATGGCACGACAACACAGGTTCTTCAAGGGGATCTGAAAAGGAAAGTATAGAAGGCACATAAAGACGGGGAGTGTTGTCACAGCAGCAAATAATAAAAGCTTTCTTCTAGGATAGCAGAGGACCAGGCAGGTTAAAGAGAACAAATCTGAAAAAAGCACAGAGCTTAGTGTGCTCCCTTTATTCCCCACAGGTATTCCCATATTCCTTGGAGAGCAGACAAGTTGAACAGTCCTATATTCTAACTTAGGGCTTTGTAAAACTCGGAGGTGCCAGAGGTCTCATTTCCCTCCTGGGAAGTAGAATCGGAGGATTACAGATTCAGAGCTGAAAACCAAACTCAGAGCCATTTAATCCAACCTTCTCCTTTTACAGATAAAGAAAGTAAGTTACAGGTAGTGAAGGACAGAAATGGCATCCAAACCTATGTCCACTCATTCCCAATTGAGTAGTCTTTCTTCTCTACCTTGCCCCAGAAAGGGAAACAGTGGTAATTAGTGACTGTGAATAATGCTAAGGCTAACAGAGACCTCAGAGAATAGCCATGATCCTTGAACGTCCTTGACCTTGAATGTGAAGGAAAACATGTTGAATAGATTAAGCCTCCTCATCCCAAATGCCAAAGAGGGGCAATGTCCTACAAATTAGTAACTAACAGAACTGGAGTTGACAACCAGCTCTAGACTCACTCCAAGTGGACTGTGCTTTGTGTTTGTATTTTAACCATTCTACACTATCTCTGTATAATCAATCAGTCACAGACTAGCTTTTATCTTCTCTTGCTAAAATCCAGAACTCCATTGACCTTTGACCATTTCCTACCCATGTCAACATCCTTTACTCCTCCCTTTCTAGTTCCCCTTTATGTGTGGTCTTACCCTGTTATAATGTAGACTTGAGGGCAAGGACAGTCTTGTTTGCTGGTATCTGTACACCCAGGTTAAGCCCAGTGCCCAGCATGTTGTTGTTCAGTCTCTGTACCTTACTCTTCATGATCCCATTTGGCATTTTCTTGGCAGAGATACTAGAGTGGTTTGCCCTTCTCTTTTCCAACTCATTTTACAGATGAGGAAACTGAGGCAAACTGTAAGTGACTTGCCCAGAATCACATAGACAGTAAGTGACTGAGGCTGGATTTGAACTCAGGAAGATGAGCCCAGAGCTCTATCCAATATCTCACTGCCGACCTGGCACACAGCAAGAGCTTAATAAATGCTAGCTCTCTCTACTGAGCGCCTACGACGCTTGAGGCACTGTGTGGTGTGCTAGTCTCATTGGCACAGATCATAACTATTGAATACTTATCGAGTTAGGAGACCCAGCTCTACTCTACGAGGAGTGACTAACTCAGGTCACGTGGCTAAGACAGACTTTTTCCAGAAGAGAGTCTCCTTTTCTTTTTACTGTTTCAGACCTCTTCCAGTCACTGAGATAAGCCATGAGGAAGGGAGGTATTATATTTCAAACATCAGTGGAGCCCAAATCACCGAACTCACTATGAGCAGAGTTCTGAACTCTCTGGGTTCTGAGTTGCAAGATACCCAGCCTAGCAGTATCCTGTCACTTGCTGGAAAATATCATAAGCTTTTCCCGTAATTTCTTAGACCAAGTAAACAACAGGATATCAAAGAGATTTTTTTTTCAGTCATGGTGTCCATTCAACACATATCTACTGTACACATGCTAGGCACTGAGGAAGATGGCAAGTTTAAATAAGTAAAGTTCCTGCCCTCATAGAGCATAGGTCTAGCAAGAGAATATAACAGCACAAGCACAGATAAATCTGAAATGCAATTTTACATGCATGTATTAGAAAGGTACCAAGCAAAATGTTCTCTTGTAAGGTCTAAGAAGAAGGGTGTCAGTGACAGAGGGAGGCTTTGAAAAGGGCTTTCTGAAGAAGATGGCATTTCTGTTGGGATCCAAAGATTAGGTAAAAATTCAGCAGGCCAAAGGAGGCAATGAGGATATCACAGGCATAAGAAGTAGTGTAATCAAAGCAATTGAGGTTGTGTTATATTAGCAAATAAAAGGAAATAATTGTTCAGTTTGGTTAGGAATTAGAAATTGTAGAAACAGGTAACAAAATAAGTCAGGAAAGCTGGGGCAGGAAGAGGGACTGGAGGGGTGTAGAGAGTAACACAAGATGATGGAGGGTCATGAATCAAAGGGAAAAAACCTCAATTTGACAGATTCAGTAAGTAGTAAGTCAGGGCAGCTAGGTGGTGCACCAGCCCTGAAGTCAGGAGACCAGAGTCCAAATTTTGGGCAAGTCACTTAACCCCAATTGCTACTTAGTAAGTCACTCCCAAAGACTTTTAAGCAAAGGAGAGTGACATGAACAGATCTCTAAGGAAGGTTAGCCCAATAGCAATATGAAGGTTGAGCTGGAGAGGGGGTCACTAAGAGGCACTGGAGGGTGCACTGGAAGGATCCTCCAAAAGAATGTCAGCAGAACAACGCTCTCAAACTCACCAATCAGCAGCAGAAACAGGGACCTCTGTTTGTGGCCCTCCAGGTAGCAGGAGTAGTTTCCTGAGTCACTATGCTGCGCGGACTTCAGTATTAGCTTTCCTTCCACTATTTCCCTTCGGCCAAGCTCTGGGGTTATGGGATTATCTTCCAGTGTCCAGTGAATGGAAGCATTATTCTGCAACACCCTGTCCACGCAGTGCAGAGTGACAGGGGCACCAACCACCTGGCTCACCAGATCATCTGGAAAATCTGCGGAAGGAGAAGACAGAGAACCATACATTCTAGAACTCAGAGGGACCTTTGACGTCTGGAGTCCAATCCCTTCATTTATTTAGCAAACATTGTTAAACCCTTCCTGTGAGTGTTAAGTGCTGGAGAGACAAAGCCAAAATGTACCATCCCTACCCTTGAGGAATTTAACACTGTAACGGAAGGGAAAGGGACAACATAGATAAAGATAAGCAAATTCAAAATATGTACAAAGTAAATATGAAGTAATTTTGTGGGGAAAGGCCAGACATAGATCAGAACAACCAATGGCCTTGGATGCAGTGGGAGACCTTGGCCTTTGTAAGCTAAAGTCTTTAATAGGTCTCCTCTTCAAGAAGGAAGGACAAACAACAAGAAACTCAGCTTAAAAAGGCCAAGGTCTCCCACTGCATCTAGGACCATCGTCAGTTGTCTGACCTATATCTTGCCACTGGACCCAGAAAGCTCTGGGGGAGTAAATGAGATTGGTGATTTTGCACAGGCCTTCCTCAGTTAAATTCAATTCACTTGCATATCACAGTGTCCTCCCTGATGACATGCTCCTTTTTTGAGAACAAAGGATAAATAACAACAATAGGGGAAGTTGTTGATCAAATGAAAAAAGACATAAATAAAATGGATGATTGGATGGATGAATGAATGAATGAATAAACAAATCAATGAATAGGCAAACAAAAAATTAGATAAATAATTACAACATAAATAGATGGAAGACCTGGAGGAATGCTCCAGCCTGTTAGATGAATGCTTTCTGGGGTCTGTAGCAAAATCATGACAGAAACACATAAGATGGTGAGTAAATAGGTTTCAGGCTACACTAATGGAAGAAAGACAGCCAGCTTTAAAGAGCTCATAGACTCACTGAAATGATAAAATAATTATGGTTTTCAAAATGTTTTCTCACCATGACCCAGTCTGAAAGAACAAGGATGACAGTCTCTATAATGCTTATACTATCTGCCTTGTAGGGTAATTGTGAGAATCAAATAAGAGAGCATGGAATGATCAATTTAATCACCTAGGTGGTACAAGTGTTACAGCATTCAGTCATCAAATCAAGATAACCTGAGTTCAAATCCTGCCTCAAACATTACTTTTCTGTGTGACTATGTCACTCAAAATCTGTTTGCTTCAATTTCTTCATCTGTAAAATGGAGAAAATAACAGCTCCAAGATTTGTTAGGATAAAAAAAGATGTTTTGTAAAATATATTATAAACCTCAAAATACTATATAAATGCTAGCTATTATTATTATTATTATCAACTGGAGACAACCTTAGAGATTACCTAGTTTAACTCCATTTGTTCCTGAGAGATGTACAGAAACTTGTTCAAAGTTATACCTCAATTTCTGATTGTGCATTTCCTACATGACATCTATTTTACCTAACTATGCATTCACACTATCACTGGCCATAGATTTCAAAGTAACTACTGCCACTCAAAAAAAAAAAAATCAGAAACATTATTATCCCAGGACATTGGACTTCCTAGAAACCATAACAAAATCTAAACTATGATTTTATTTTTTTATTTTTTCCTTTATTTTTAAATTTTTTAATTAATTTTATAATTATAACTTTTTTTTGACAGTACATATGCATGGGTAATTTTTTACAATATTATCCCTTGCACTCACTTCTGTTCTGAATTTTCCCCTCCTTCCCTCCACCTCCTCCCCCAGATGGCAGGCAGTCCCATACATGTTAAATGTGTTATAGTATATCCTAGATACAATATATGTGTGCAGAACCAAATTTTTTGTTGCACAGGAAGAATTGGCTTCAGAAGGTAAAAATAACCTGGGAAGAAAAACAAAAATGCAAACAGTTCACATTCATTTCCTTCTCTGGGTGTAGCTGATTCTGTCCATCATTGATCAATTAGAACTGAATTAGATCTTCTCTTTGTTGAAGATTTCCACTTCCATCAGAATACATCTTCATACAGTATCGTTGTTGAAATGTAAAATGATCTCCTGGTTCTGCTCATTTCCCTCAGCATCAGTTCATGCAAGTCTCTCCAAGCCTCTCTGTATTTGTCCTGCTGGTCATTTCTTACAGAACAATAATATTCCATAACCTTCATATACCATAATGTACCCAACCATTCTCCAGTTGATAGACATCCATTCATTTTCCATAAACTATGATTTTAGAATTACTACTTTAGGAAAGGTCTGAGTGAAAGATTGAGCTCATGAGACTAAAGAACCTTTGAATCTGATGGATAGTTTTCATGTGTCTAAACCAAATCTGGACACTTGCTCTAAAGAGCCCTTAGCTGTAGGGCCAGACATAGGCAAGATGGCAAAGTAAGCCCTGTGCCTCTCTCTCCCTTTCAAGACTCCTCCCCATGGCCCCTTCTGACAATTCAAGACAGACTTAAGCATCTTGCCATGTCCCCCCTTCTTGTCCTCAGTTCTACCTTTTCTCTTTCTTTCTTTCTTTCTTTCTTTCTTTCTTTCTTTCTTTCTTTTTCTTTCTTTCTTTCTTTCTTTCTCTTTCTTTTTTCTTCCTTCCTTCCTTCCATCCATCCTTTTCTTTTTGCTTCCTTTCTTCCCTTTTCTTTTTTGCTTCCTTCATTCCTTTCTTTTCTCTATCTTTGTCTTTGTCTTTCTATTTGTCCCCCACACTATTCTATCTTTGGGTTAGCTAATATTATTCCGTAGCACTGAAGCTACCTCTTAACTTATGTTGACCAAAAAGTACTGCCTTTTCACGTCCTTGGACCTCAGCCTGTACTTTGGCCTCCAGTTATATGAAAGGATCTGTGTTTACACTCAACACAGATTCGCCTGCATCTTTCTATAAAGCTCTCTCCTTTAATAGTAGGTGCTATTTAAGATCCTCTGTGCTGTCCTTCCCTGCTTTCAGAACTGGGATGTCAAACTGCTTTGGCAAAGGGACAGCCAAAAGCTGTCTTTGGACAGGGAAACTTGCTCTCTAACCGAATCCTGAGTGGGTGGGAACCAACAGTTCTGGAAGGGAGCTCTGCATTCAGGGAGACAGAACTGATGTGTTAAAGGTACAATGGATGGAAACCAAGAGTCTGCCTCCCAGCTACCTTGCAGTTGTACAACTTTTTTGAGTCTTTTTACCCCTTCACTCCACTGCCAAACTTACTATTAGGAGCAGTAATTCCCATTTCAACAATATACTAAGATTTTTTCTTTAAAAAAAAAAAAACCTTTTTCTCAAAAAATTTTTAACATTTTTTAAAATTTTGAATTCCAAATTTTCTCCCTTCTTCTTTCCCTACAGCTCCTCCTCCCTCCTTGAAAAGGCAAGCAATTTGATATAGATTATCTATATGGAGTCATGCAAAACATATTTCCATATTAGCCACGTGGCAAATGAAAATGCAGACCCAAAAAAGGTGCACTCAGATTTTTCAAAGAGCTATTCTCACAAATGGTGTGACAAGAAACAATTGTTACCACTACCTCCTTTCATTTTACAGAGAACACTGAGGTGCAGAAAGGTGGAATAACTTTCCCATGATCACATTATTGCTAAACATTAAACCCAGTTCCCCTGCCTCTAAGTCTAGAGCTCTTTCCACTGCGCTACTCTTTCTATTAGTTGAAAAAGCATTTTACCAAGAAGGAAAAACTTGGATTTTGGTCACTAATCAACTGGGTAATTACAAGCAAGTCTTTTGAATGTCTCTGTGCCTCTCTAGAGTGATCTTGAATGTCAGTCTACTTATCTGTAAAATCAGTAGGTTGGATTAGATGATCTTTATGGTTCCTTCAAAGACTAGATCTGTGACCCATGATCCTTTCCTCTTGGTTCCTTGATGATAAACATGAGGAGCATGGCTGGGAAAACCTTGCATAAATCGGTCTTGCCCTGTTGCAGCTCCTTACAAACTCCCAGGCTTTACAGAATACCCAAGGCTCACCAGAGTCTTGCATCTTCCTGACAGCTTCTCCCTGGAAACTCCTTGAGAGTCTTTCTTTCCTATTTGTATTCCCAGCATTCAGTAAAGTTCTCTGAATGTAGTATGTATTTAATAAATATTTTTCTTCAAACATTCATTCCAGCTCTGTAACCCTTCCTTCTTTCTCCATGGGAAGCGAATAAGCATTTATATAATGCCTACTATGTGCCAGGAATAAGCATTTATATAATGTCTACTATGTGCCAGGAGTTGCCAGATCAGGGTTGACCTTGCTCTTTCTAAGCTACAACCCCATCAGTCCTCCCTGGATGCCTCCTGTTCCCTCTTCAGGACTGACCTTCCAGACAGAGTAATTTCAAGATAAGATTCCTCAAGCCTAGCTGTCAGTGCATTGGAGCTCAAACTGTCAGTCCCTGTTTTCTCTGCTCCTTCATCTTTCCCCGCCACCTCAGAGTCTGGCCCCTACAGAAAGGGAGGGGAAGTATATGTCAATATTTGCCTAAGAAACCGGGAGGATGCTTGAACAAGCCTCCCTTCGTTCCCTTTCCAGCATCCTCAGCACCGGAGGCCTGGCCTGGGGATGCCCAGTGCCTTCTGTCTGCTGTCTCCACAACCACCCCTCCACACTGTGTGGGGGAGGGAAGGTCTAGAGGTTGGAGAAACACTCATCTCCCCAAACTTATTCTGGCACTTGGACATGTGGAGGGGAGGAGGCAGGGAGGAGGCTTAATAACTCTCTTCATTCTGACTGAACACATTAGTGTCCGGGGCTGTTGAGTCAACAACTCCACCAGTTTGGAGCTGAAGAGAGTCCCGCCTCCTTCTGCCAAAACAAATGTTCAGATTCTCTCAGATACAGCTTGTTTATGCTTTGAACACCCCAACCCAAACACCAGACCCAGGGCAAGCGGTTTTAGCTTTCTCTAAGCCCAGATCTCGATGTGGCCACTAATGCTCGTCGGGTGGCGCTGGGCAAGTCTGCTTCCCTGCAGTTCTTAAGCCTGCTGCCTCCAGACTGCTCAGCGGGAAAGCTGTACCAGTGGCCACATTCTCTCATATCCTTTCTAGACCTTAAAACTCAGGAGGGTAAAGATTCTCTTAACTAAATTTTGCCTTTCCCCTACTCCCTCAACCAGCACTTTATGCAGTCTGCGCTCAATAAATATTTGCTAAATTTTGAATTTGCTGAATCTCAAAGTTGGAAGGTTCCCGAGGAATCATCTAATTGAATCCCTGTTATCAATCTCAGCATCAGTGGCTTGGAGGGGGCAAGAGGAGAAGTTCAAAAAAGGATGGTATTATATATTCTCATTCATTCTCTTGTCTCTGCCTGTCTGTCTGTCTGTCTCTTTCTCTCTCTCTCTCTCTCTGTCTCTGTTTCTGTCTCTCTCTGTCTCTGTCTCTCTCTGTGTCTCTGTCTCTCTGTCTCTGTCTCTCTGTTTCTCTGTCTCTGGCTTTCTCTGTCTCTGTCTCTCTCTCTCTCCTTCTCCCTCTCCCTCTCCTTTTTCCTCTCCCTCTCTCTCTCCCTCTCTCTACACATAGGTGGGACTGCAATGATAGGAACATATACATTCTTAGCTTGTTATCAGATATTGGAATCTCTCTGCCCATATCAGTGTTGCTACTCTTAGACTGGGGGCTCCCAGTGGTCAGAGAGATTGCTTATTTAAGCCCAAGCTGCACATCATTTATCACATCAAAGACAGGTATTTCATCATGCCCTTTGAAACCACAGGAGTAAGGGCAGGGCCATCTCAAGATCTCTGATTCTAAGAAGGCTTGGCTGTGGTCCAGCGCTGACACATAACAATTACTGGATTCCTCACATTCTCTAGGGAAGGACATTTCCACCACCTCCCTGGGTTTTCCCTTGAGGAAAAAGGAAAGCAGTGTTTCTCTCATGCCTTCAAGAAATTAGATCAGAGTCCCTGGAAATTGAGGCAACAATGACCACTGCCTTTCGGAACCGAAGCTACTGAATCTGAGCAGAATTCACCCAAGCTAAGTCACCAGTGTCCTGCATTCTTTGGATTTTATGGTGAATGCCAAAGAACTGGAATCAGCCCTGACCTTCCCCATTCCTGGCTTCTGGTTTTGGAAGGAGTGGAAATGTACGGGGACATAGGGGGGGGGTGGGGGGAGGAGTGTGAAAGCAGTCGTCCTCCAGTTGTTTTTTTCTCCTCTCTCTTCAAGTAAACTTGTAAATGTCAAAACCAGAGCAGAACACGAACACACAAATACATATTTCCCAATTCCCTCATAGATTGCCTATGCTCCGTGCCAGCAAAAACAAACCTCTGATTCCCAGTCCCATTTATGTAAGAGGCCAGTTGGGCCAAAGCAAGAGAATTAGCTTGAGATTGCTAATCTCAGCAACCCCTTAGTCCAAGCAAGAGCTTAAAGGTCGTGGGCTGGACCACCTCGGTGGCTTCCTGCAACCTCACCCTCCCATTCTCTCAGATTCTAACAGAAGAAGATTTGGGAGGTGAGAGGCAAGGAAGAGTCGTTTCAGGAAGAGAGCCTTTGATCAGAAAGGCGATGGGTGCCAAGAACAGAAGCTTCCAGCTGCTGGAGGGATAGAGAGGGGAAGGAAGCTTCAGATCCTAGACCTCAGACCTTAGGGCACTTTGTTGCCTCTCTCTTATGTACTTATCTGGTATCAACTTGTATTATCATTATTTCTACATGCGCTAGGTGGCATAATGGTTAGAACATAGGACTCAGAATCCGATCTGACCCTTGAAAAGTCATTTAATTTCTTTGTCTCAGTTTCCTTATCTAAGGATAACACTTATATTGCCAGGAGTGTCATAGAGATAAAATGGAATAATACAAGGTATCGCCAAACGCTTAGAACTGTTTTAAGTCTTGTTATTATTCAGCCATTTCTCAGTTGCATCTGACTCTTTGTGACCCAATTTGGGATTTTCTTGGCGGAGATAGTGGAGTAGTTTTCCATTTCCTTCTCCAGCTCACTTTACAGATGAGAAAACTGAGGTAAACAGGGTTAAATGGCTTGCCCCGAGTCACACAGTAAGTGTCTGAGACTGGATTTGAACTCAGAATGAATCTTCCTGACTCCAAGCCTAGCATTCTGTCCACCATCCCTAAGGGGGCAACTAGGTAGCACAGCAGACAAAGCCCCAAGCTTGGAGTTAGGAAGACTCCTGCTGGAGAAGGAACCACTCCAGTCTATTTGCCAAGAAAACCTCATGGATGCTATCAGCATGTTATGGTCCACAGGATCATAAGAGTTGGATGTGACTGAACAACAACAAGATCCATTCAGTGCTCTTTTGCTCATAGTAGGTGATCAATAAGTATACATCAAATAAGCATGTGTTATAAACATTATGGAATGAAAAAGACATTAAATTTGGAGTTGAAACTGGCATTTAAATCCTAATACTGCCATTTCCTAGGGGTATGATCTTGGACTAGTATCCCTCTCTGTGCCTCAGTTTCCCCACCAGTAAAAAGAGAGGGTTAGGCCAGATAATCTCTAAGGTCCCTTCCACTTTAAAATCCTATAAGAAAAGGGCAGCTAGCTGGCGTAGTAGATAGAGTACCAGCCTTGAATTCAGGAGGACCAGAGTTCAAATCTGGTCTCAGACACTTAACACTTCCTAGCTGTGTGACTCTGGGCAAGTCAATTAACCCCAGCCTCAGGGGAAAAAAAAAAACCTATAAGAAGGTAGCAAAAGAGTCTTCCATAGATGAGGACCAAAAACTTACCTCTGAAACTGCCCCAACACCTTCCAAGAACCAAGTTTCCATTTATCTAACTCGTCTAAAGTCTACTCTGAAAGTCAAATCCCTCCTCTGAGGCACACAAACTGCTTCTCCACTAATCATATGTTTGTACTTCTGAAACATCCTCCAACTTGTACATATAAATATTTATCTTGGCTCCATGGTGCTTGTTATGTCTGTCTAATAAATTATAAACTGCCTGAAGACAGAGATTGGCGCACCTTTAAACTCCACCAAAGTCAATCTAGAGATGGGATTCAGAGGCATTGAGAGAGCCAGATAATTCCAATTTGCTTCTAGTGCCTCAATTTTTAAAAATTCCCAATTTAATGCCCACCTGCCTCCACCCCCTTCAAAATGTTAGAGATTAAATAAATAATGGACATATTGGGACCAGATCCAGAAACAGAATCTTCTAAATTAGGAAAAAGCAGCAGGAGAGGGACACAACTTTTGAGCCTTTTCAGTGTCTCAGGCAGCTTGAGAATGGCAGCCTTTGAAAGAAAGCCAAGGGAAGGCCCTTGGGAAAGAGACAGTAAAGTGTTATAAGAAGCACAGTGTCCTCAGGAGACTTGAATTTGAAATTTGGCTGAATGCTTTACTGGGTGATAAAAGTCAAGTACTTTGGCATGCTAAAGCTCAGAGCTGGAAAGAGACCTATGTCAAGCATCTCCCATGTCTAAATTCATCCTCCATATCATTGGCAGAGTGGTATTCCTAAAACCCATTTGAACTCATTACTCTCCTGCTCAAGAAGCCCTTTTATCCCAAGATACAATACACAATTGCCTGTTTAGCATTTAAAGCCTTTACAGACTGACTTCTATTATTATGTATTACTTGTAATATATTCTATATTCCAGATAACCTGGACTATTTGCTGTCCATGATATTCTACTTCCCATCTCTGTGATCTTGCCACAGACTGTTTGCCAGAACTGCAATGCGTTCTCTCTTCACCTCCACTTCATGAAATCTTAACTCCCTTATAGCTCAATTCAAGTGATATTTCCTGCACAAGGCCTCTATTGATTCTGCTTTCCCCAGTTGTTGGTACCCTTCCCTCTCCCCCCATATTACACTGTTATTCATTTTGTAGAAGTTTTGTACTAATTTATTGATGTATGTTTTGTTTTCCCCAATAGAAAAGAACCTCTGAGGGTAGGACCTATTTCCCTTTTGAGTTCCATCCATTCTTTCTTTAAAGACTTACAGTACAGGGTTACCACTAAATCCTACAGAGACATTACACTTTCTAATAGCTTTCATTCTTAGAAAACTTTTCCTTACATGAAATTTCAATTTTATTCTTTGTAAATTCCACCCATTATGTCAAGTTCTGCTCAATAAGAGAGAATAGAACCAGTCTACTATCTCTTTTCCACGTGAAAACACTTTGAATACTTGGAGGAAATGATTGTGCAGTCACTAATTCTTTCATAAGTCCTCAGATGACATGATCTTAAAGCCCTTCACCATCCTGGTTGTTTCACTCTGGACTGTTTTCAATTTATTGATGTCCCTCAATACTAGTCAAGACAATAGCCAACCATGATTCCAGAGTCTACAAGATAAAACATGCTACATGGAAATGAGGGGGGGGGGGGAGAGAGAGAGAAAGAGAGAGAGAGAGAGAGAGAGAGAGAGAGAGAGAGAGAGAGAGAGAGAGAGAGAGAGAGAGAGAGAGAGAGAGAGAGAGAATATGAATGTAGGAGTAGGTACAGCTAGGTGATGCAATGGATAGAACAATAGAAGACTGGATTTGGAGTCAAGCAGACTGATCATGATTCATCTGACTTCAGATACTTCCTAGCTGTGTGATCCTGGTCAAGTCACCTAACCCTGTTTGCCTCAGTTTCCTCACCTCATTACAAAGATGTATTTTTAAATCCATTTGTAATACTTTGTATATATTCCTCTTAAATGCTAGACTACTAAATCTGGCCCAATGTTTTAGCCTGTCAGGATCTTTATTAACCTGGATTCATATCACATATTAGTTATCTATTGAATCTTCAGTTTGATAAGTATACCATCTATACCTCTATCTAAATCATTGATAAAAAATAGTAAATTGCATAGGATAAAGCACAAATTTCTTGGGAACTCTACTGGGTTCCTCCTTCCAAGTTGACATTAAACCATTAATAAAATACTCTTTGGACTGCATCATTCAATCAATTTCAAATCCATGCAAGCATACCATCATTTAACTCACATCTCCAAATTTTCCACAGAATTAGCAGAAGAGATTTTTGTCAAAAACTTTGCTAAAATCTAGATAAATAATGAGCAACTAAGTACATAATGGAAAGAGTGTTGGGCCGGGAATTAGGAAGATCTAAGTTCATCTAGCTTCATTTCCGAGCTATATGAACCTGGGCAAGTCTCTTAACCCTGTTTGCCTCAGTTTCCTCATCTGTGAAATGAACTGGAGTAGAAAATGGCAAACCACTTCAATATCTTTGCCAACAAAATCCAAGATTGTGTTACAAAGAATCAGACATGACTGAAACAATTGAACAACATAAGATAGACAATATCTATGGTATTCTCCTGACTTATTAATCTGGTAATTTTGTCAAAATAAGAAATAAAGTTACTAACACAAACAGCAAGCATTTATTAAGCACCCATTGCTAGGAACTTTGCTAAGTGCTAGAGATTCAAAAACTACCAATGAAATGATCCTTATATAGTCTGGCACTGTCTGTTCTTTTTTATTTTTAAAAACACAACTTAAAAACTATGTCCCAAGAACTGTTAAATTATACATAACCTTTTTATCAGTGATAGCACTACTAGGGATGAAAAGGTTATGGTATGTGCATGTCATAGAATTATGCTCTAAGAAAAGATTCAGGGCATGGTTTCAGAGAAACCTGGGAAGATTTGTATGAATTGATGCACAATAAAGTGAGCAAACCCAGAACAGTTTATATAATAATACTATGAAGACAACTTTAAAAGATTTAAGAGCTCTGATCAGCACAATGGCCAACCACAATTCTTAGATTATGATAAAATATGTCACCCTCCTTCTTACAGAGAAATGACGAATTCAATACAGATTGAGAAATATTTTATAAATGGGGGAATTTGTTTTGTTTGGCTATACATACTTGTTTTTCTTTCAAGTTTAAAAGAGTTTAAAAGTGTCTTTTATCTTTATATCATGATCATTTCTGAGAAAAAATTCTATCCAATGCAATTCCAATAGGCTTTGGACTGAAAATGCCATCTGCATCCAGAATAAGAGCTAAGGAGATTGAATGTAAGTCACCACATGCTATGTTCACGTCTTTTTTTTCTGTTTACTTTTTTTTTCTGTCCCATGATTTTGCTCTGATTTTTCTCTCCCAACATGATTCATAAAATAATGTATATTAAAAATAAATAAACTAAGTAGAAGGAAAAAAAGACTCCATATCATTCCAAAGTTTCCTCATAAAAGAAAAAAATAATTAAACAAAACACATGACACAATGACCATATTTGACGTTATATACAACATTATGACCTTATTGTTCCCCCCCCCAATCTCTGGTTTGAGAAAAGAAAAATATCTCACCATTTTATCTCCAAGATTATTAATGTGTTTTTTCCCCCAAAATTTAGTTCAAGAGTTCAGTTTTCTTTTAGCAGTCTTTTAATTTACAATGTTGTAGTTCATTATATATATATATATATATATATATATATATATATATATATATATATATATATATATATGTATATATAATATGGTTTTTTCAAATACACTTATTTCATTCTGCATCAACTCATAAATCTTCCTATGTTTTCTTGAATTCTTATTATTGTGCATTTCTTACTGCATAAAAATATTCCATTGCATTTATATGACATGACGATCTTGATTTAGTCATGGTGCCTTGTTATCTTCATTTTCTAGTTGTTCACCAATTATCTCTTTAATACATTCTAATCAGGAGTTCAAATCTGGTCTCAGACACTTAACACTTCCTAGTTGAGTGACACTGGGCAAGTCACTTAACTACAATTGCCTCAGGAAAAAAAAATACATTCTATAATTTTGCCAGGAATCCAAATTAAGTTCCCTGGCCTATGTAGTTTACAACCTACATATTTTGAAAACTAAAATATTATTCTTATCTAATCCTGAGATATCTTTATTCTCTAAATCTTTCAAAGATCCCTGACAATGGCTCAGCAAACACATTTGCTGCTTCTCTCAGGAATAATAATAATTATAATATTATGTATTATTATATATAACTTATTATATAATGCTTTAACATTGCAAAGTGCCTTATATGAATTATTTTATATGATCAGCACACCAACCTTGTGAGCTGTGTTATTATTATATCCATTTTACAAATAAGGAAACTGAAAAAGATAAAGATTAAATGCTCAGTCACATAGTTAATATGTATCTGAAACAAGATTGGAGCTCAGTACTTTCTGTCTCCAATTCCAGCACTCTATTCTTTAAGAATACTGTTCATCTGGGTCTGCTAGCTTCAACTCATCAAGGGCATCCAGGTGCCCTCTGTCACTCTTCTTGACTCTCGGCTCCCCATCAGCCATTTTTGTTTTATTCTTCCTAGCACAAAGATTTCTCTCCCTAGCACAGAAAATCGGTTGGTCATTGCACTTTGTTCTCAAAGCAAACTGAAATGGCACCACCAGGTTGGGAGTAAACTCTGGCTGATTGGACCAACATGAGCTTGGGAGGCTCTGCCACTAGTTGGGCACAAATAGTCTATATGAACATCTGGAATGGAGATATCTCTGAATTTATGCATCTCACATTTCTTTTGAGCTTATGCATCAGAGAAAATAGAAGGAAAATAAAGAACTGAGAAGCTTCATCATGTCTTCTATTATCTTACTCTAGTCTTTGTTCCTTCTTTGATATTCTTCTCATACTCAACTTAACTAAAATTATATATTATATATACACACACATATAAATAAGCTTAAAACAAGCAGAGGCTGGCAAAGAAAGCTAAGGACATATACAAACATAAGCACACATATGCATGCACATATATGTCCTATATAAATTTATGTTCTTAGTGTAGATATATATGCACTCATATATACTACATGTGTGTATATATACATAAACATATAAATGTCTGACATAAATATATGTCCTTAGGATATATATATATATATATACACAGACATATACACATATGTCCTTAGCTTTTCTTGACAACCTCTTCTTGGTCTAAGCCAAGGGTTCTCAAACTGTAGTTTGTTTATGTGCCCTCCGGTTATGGCAAATGGGCTGAGGGGCGGAGACAGAGCGTGAGGTTTTGTTTTTACTATAGTCCGGCCCTCCCACAGTCTGAGGGACAGTGAACTGGCCCCTATTTAAAAAGTTTGAGGACCACTGCTTTAAGCTTTTATATTTCTAATATTATTCTTACAGGACAATAATAATAATAATATACCACTCACCTCAAAGGGTTGTGAGCAAAATCCTTTATAAATTTCAATGTGCTTAGTAAATGTAAGGTTTTATAGGAAAGAGGGTAAAAACTGAGAGGATGGTAGAGCTAAGAGATAAAATGAGGAACACAGGGCTATTCAGGTAGGGACAAGGAAGCAACTGCAAAGGAAGGGGTCAAGAGATCAGAGAACACATAAAAAAATCACTCAATTCAGAGTTTAAAGTTGGAACAGAACACAGAATGTCAAAGCTGGAAGGAACCTTAGATATCCTATAGAACAATCATTTTATTTTATAGTTGAATAAACTGAGTCAGAATTCACATCTTCTCCCATCAGGACTACTGTTGGTGGGGAGGGGAAGCAGAATTAAGCCTCTAACAGAGTTCTAATCCTGTTCCCCATTCTCCTTCTTTTTCTTTTCCTCCTCTCCCCCCATCCATTGTACTAAATCCATCCTGATGAACTATTATTTCTGCCCATATCTATACACTAGTGCTGGGTTTCTCTAAATGTAAGACCCAGTGGCCAAAAGAGTGAATGTTACAAATGGAAAGAGAAAGGGCAAGGCCAGCCTTCTGCAAAACCATAGAGAAGTATGTCTTCAGAGACACACTATCTTACCCTTATTCCCCACCTCCTCAATTGAATTCTCTGTACTCCACTTCCTCATTCCCAATCAAAACTACCTCCCCACAAAGGAACTGAAATTTTAGACTTAGGGGTTTTCCAGAATAATCACAAAAACGCACCATTAGAATGTAAGGGACAGTACAGTACAATATCACTCTCCCTATTTTACAGTTATGAAAACTGAGTCCCAAAGAGAACTGACTGACTTGTGTAAATTTGTGAAGGACCTGGGATTAGGGATCCCATTTCCTGAGCCTCAGTTTTGTATTCATCTCCTAGAAAGGACAATCAATTGAGAAGGATATCATGACATAGCAGATGGAAGGCAAGTCTTAGAAGCAGGATATCCTAGGTTTGAATGCTATATCAGGCCCTTGAAAGCTGTGTAAAAAGGGGATAATAATAGCACCTTCCTCACAGGGTAATTTTGAGGATCAAATGAGATTAACATATTTAAATTACTTGGCAAACTTTATAATGCAATAGGGAAAAGTTGGGAGAAAGTAGGAGATGGGGTGAATGAGGCTAGAGAGAAGCTTTCTTTTTTAAAAATATAACTGAGAATTTCTAATATGGTTTAGGGAAAACAATGAGTACTTATCTGAAGGACATAAATGGATATACAAATCCACTATGCCAACACAATTATATTATGTTACATTGTGTTATAGTACATTGTATTATGTTGTATGTCACATTGTTAAATTATATTGTATTATATTATGCCATATTGTATCATCTTATCATATATCTTCGTATGTTATATTACATTTTTATAGTATTATATTGTATGTTATATTACATTCAATTCTATTGTATTATATTATATATTATGTTCTATTCTATTGCATAATGTCATGTTATAATAAATTATACTGAATAATATTGTCATTTAACATCATATTATGTAATGTATTACATTTATTATATCAAATTATAAAACTCATAATATGTAACATTATGTTATGTAGTTGTTCCAAAAGTCATAAGTATAGCTTTAATTTTAAGTAAAGTTTTAAGCTACTAAAGCTTAAAGCTATATTATTAAAACTTAAAACTGACCTAACACAAAGTTTTCAGTTCTGTCTAACTTTTCATGACCTCATTTAGAGTTTTCTTGGCAAAGATACTGAAGTGGCTTGCCATTTGACTTTCCCCCCTCCCTTCCTTTTATCCAAAATTGCCTTTTATCTCTTCACATCCCCCCCCTCTATGCTTCCTTATTCCCTTCATAGCTCACCTCTTTTTAAAAAAATTAGGGACTATACAGGGAAAGTTTCAAATATAGTGATAAGGTTATTTTTTTTTCAGCATGGGCAGCTGAGTGGAGGCTCTAAGAATTCACCCATAATAGTAGGGCATATTGTGTAATGGAAAGACCTCTACATCTCGAATGAAAGGATATTGGTTCAAATCTCAGTTCTACCACTTACTACTTGTATGACTTTGGGCAAATTAATTCATTTCTCATGCCTTATTTTTCTCAGCTGTAAAGAATGGAGTAGATGAGATGACCTCTAAGGTCCCTTCCAATTAAAAGTCTGTAATAGATCCTACTGGTAATTTGGGATCTGCAAAACATTTTCCTCCCAATATCCTTAGTAAGAATTACTATTTCACAAATGAGGAAATTTAGATCAAGTGAAGGGAGTTATCCAATTAATAATTAAGCAATGACTTATCTTATCACTCCTACAATGAAAAGATTTAGATTTTAGGGGTAGTTCTTTGGAGAACTCCCAATCCCTCCATTGTTGGGTGAGGAAGCTGAGGGCCAACGAAGTAAAATGACACACAATAAATAAGCCAGCCCAGCTCTTCAACTTCCAAAATCAGTACTCTTGCCACTATATCATGCCTCTTATAGTTTTCAGTAAGTCACACTGCTTCCTCCAAGAGCCAGAATTTAGGAGAAGCGTCTGTGGACAAGTCTTTAAGATATCAAGATGTTGAGGAAGAAGTTTAGGATTTGGAATCCAAAGAAGCTAGGTTCACAGAATCACAGAAACATATCACTTGGCAGCCAACCATCTGGTGCTGAACTACTCTGCACTTCTCTAGGCTGATTTGAAGATGACTGATATCCCTGAGCCTTTATCTGAAGTTTTTCCAATTTGATAGGACTGCTTCAGGTCCTACCACTGTTGTTGTTTTCAAAAACCCTGGGGATCACTTGCAAATCCCAAGTAGGCATCAGAGGAGGACTTTAGTCAACAGAGCCTATCTGTAAAATGAGTTCAATAATTCCTACAATAATAACTTCATAAGACTGATAATCAAATGAGAAAATATATGTAAGGTGCTTTTTAGTAATAATTTAAATTGCTTTAGATATATGTCACTCCCATCTCTTTGATTAGATTTCAAGTTCATTGAAAAAAGGAGCCTTTGTATTGCTTCTATTGCATGCATATGCAAACTTGTGTGTGTGTGTGTTTATGTACATAGAGACATGTATATATAGATATGTTGGTGCACATATAGATATGGGGGGGTATGTATGCATGTATATCATGTTGGTTGGTTAATAGATCAAGGGAAAATGGCAACAGGAAGCCTGAGTTCAATGCTTAATGCTTTAAGCCTTTGTGAAGCAAATATTCTATGTGATCTACTCAATTCTCCCTAATTCATGCCTTGAAATTCCCTCATGTGGGCACAAAGTTTAAAATGAGGCAGCATGGCACAAAGAATGAGCCCTGATTTTGAAGTCTGACATCTTGGGTCCAAATATTAGCTGTGCTACTTTACTGCTTGGGAGTCTTTGTTCCTGAATCAATAAACTTAATGATAGTAGGAAGACTAATAATAATAGCTGGTATTAATAGTTTTCAAAGCACTTTACAAATATATAATTTTTATCCTCATAATAGCCCTGTGAAGAAGGTGCTATTATTATCATTCCCATTTTACAGATAAGGAGACCGAGGTTAAGAGATATTCCTGGGATTATATTGCTAGGTATCTGGGGCAGGATTTAAACCAAGGTCTTTCTAATTCCAACTCCTACATGCTATCTATCCATTGTATCACTTGACTGACTCTAAGGTCCCTTTGACATACCTACCTATGGGTTTATGATTAAAAAGGATGGGTAAGATGAAAATGGGTAAACCACCAAAGAAAAACCCCAGAGGTATGACTGGAACCCAGGAGCTTTGGCTTTGATGATTAATCTTCTGCCTTTGTCTCCTTGGAAGGTAGTTTTATAGAATCTCTGAATTAAAAGAAATTTTAGAGGTTATCTCATCTTGTCACCATCATTTCAATTGTTTCCAACTCTTCATGATCTCTTTTTTTAAATTTTTTGGCAAAGATATTGGAATGTTTTGCTATTTTCTTCTCTAGATCATTTTATAGAAAAGAAAGCTGAGGCAAATAGGAGTAAGTGCTGAGGCTGATACCACTAGTAAATATCTAAAACTGGATTTGAATTCATGAAGATCAGACTTCCAAGCTCAGTGCTCTATCCATTATGCCATTTAAGTTGCCCCTCATCAATTCCACCTCCTACTTTAAAAAAAATCCCTTCTATAACCTATCTCTCACCTAATCATACAGTGATAGGGAACTCATTATCTCCCAAGAAAGCCTATTCCAATTTTGGCTCACTCTAAATTAGGAAGAATTTCCATAAATCAAGTCCAAATTTCTCTCTTTACAAATTCCAAGCATTTCTCAGAGTTCTGCCTTCTGGGGCCAAGTGGAACAAGTTTAACTCTCTTCTATGTGACAGCCTCTTAGATGTGTGAAGACTGTTATTATGTTTCCTCTAAGACTCTTCTCCAGGCTAAACATCCTTAATTCCTTTAGTCCATCCATATATATACATACATATATGTATGTATATATATGTGTGTGCTAGCTATCATTACTTGACAATAATAAGATATTAGTAAAATGTTTAGCCCAATGTCTAGTATATAATAGGCCCTATATAAATGTTAGTTGATTAGCAAGTGAAATAATATTTATAGAATGTTTGGCAACATGCTTAATATATAGTAGATACTATATTATATATATACATATATAATATGTACATATATATGCTAGCTATCATTATTATTTATAAAGTGCTTAGCACAGTGATTAGGATATAGGAGGTACAATATAAATATTAGTTATTATTGTTATTATTAATTATTGCTATTTTAGAGCCAACAGTTGACACTTAGTTTCCTGATTCTAAAACTAGCTTCTTTCCCCCATACCATTCTGTGAAAAGATCAAGATGCAACTTGCCTTACCCTCTTCCATTAAAAAAAAAAAAAGTAAAGCACTTAGACAATGTATATATTACATAATCAGTGGATACTTTGAGTATTTGATTTATAAAAAAATTAAATTTTCAGGTTAAAGAATGAGCAGACCAACCAGCAGCTTGCTTTGTCACATCATGTCAATGATGGTGAGAAGACCTGAATAAGAGATATACGATGGCACAGTAGCTAGAAAGTTATGCAGAGTGGGTCCCAGTGGAGATCAGCCAATATAATAACAATAGCTATCATTTAGAGAGCACTTTAAAGTTTGCAAATCACTTTACAAATATCACATTTTATTTCACAACAATTCTGGGAGATAGCCACTATTATCACTATTATCCCCATTTTACAGATGAGAAAACTGAGACAAATAAGAATTTAAATCACATATTGGCTATGTGACCCTTGACAAACTTTACCTCTTTGATTCAGCCAGCTAAGACAAACTACATAGAAAAGAAAATCTTTCTGGAGAAGCTCTCTTTACTAATGAAATCGAAGGTCTGATTTGAAATAAGTAAAAGCATCCTTTAAGGGTCTTTACATCATATTAGAGCATTAGCTCTTTAAGCCAAAGAATTGAATGTCTAACTTTAGACATCAGGTATCAATCAGAAAAACCAAACTGAGTGAGAGATACTTTTGGAAGGTAAGAAAATCTAACTAGTCCCTAAAATCACACTCCATACATAGCCACTAAGTCTTTCTATAGGTCCTATTAGTTGTGAGTAAGAATGAGATTGAGAAGTATGAGGCTGAAGGAGATTGTAATAAAAGGAAAATCAAAAGCTAGAGAAACTTTTAAGATACATTGCATATTTAAAGTTATGAGGGGAAGGAAAAGTCATCATAAGAAAAGTTGGCATTTTACAAAGAGATTTTAGAAAAGAAAGTGCTTTCCTCACAATGATTGTGTGAGGTAGGTGGTGAGATTTTTATTATCTCCATTCTACAGATGGTGAAACTGAAGTTCATTGAAGAAAGTGACTTGCCCATAAATAAGTTATTTAACCCAGATCTCTTGATTCCAAGACTACCATTCTTTCTGCCAGAATTGCAAGAAAAAAGAATACCAATTTATTTTACAGATCTGAAGCCTAGAGAGGTAAGAATTCAGATATTGACTCCCAATCTTATATTTTCATTCTACTAAATCACATGCCTCTGTTGGTATTTCCCCAAGGGTAACTCTAATTTCTATACCCTCACCTACTCATTCTCTGAAATTGAACATATAACTCATTTGATCCATTTATCTTACAGTTTCTTATTTTTCTATTTTTGTTCTCAAGCTCATGGGAGTGTGTGTGTGTGTGTGTGTGTGTGTGTAACTTGGGTCCTGAATGTTTTCTGCTTCTCTCCATTTTCCTCTGATGCTAAGCAAATGGACACTTCCTCCAGATTTTGTTTGCCCCAACATTGCTGCATGGAGAAAAAGACTGCCTAAAATACAAGCTGGTCACAGGGTCTTCCCCACTTAATTAATTCCCCTTAATTAAGGTACAATTAGGAATAATATTTGCAGTATTATAAATTTCCATCTCCCCCAGCTGCAACATCCTGGATTTTCTACCTGTTATTTCTACTTCCTCATCCCCACTATCCTGGTTGATACCCACATCATCAGCCTGGGATCATCTATTCTTTGTCCATTCCTCCAAGTCCTCCACTGATCATGGGTGACTCCAGTTCTGGGCTAGTGTCTTCCACCTCTCTTCTTTTGTCTTTTTTCACATTAGAATGCCTTGCTGAATTGTCAGTCTACAAAGATCTAGAAGAGAACCTGACAGGCTGTCAGGACCACCACTCCCACCTTCTTCCTCCGATAACAGCAAACCAACAATCACATCCGCTTCTTGGGAATGAAGCCAGAAAAGAGAGAGTCACACACCTGGCTCATTCTGCTCTCCTAGAAGCCAGAGACTTCACTGGCGAGAGTATTTGACCCAGTGAAAATGGGGTCCCTTGGGGCCAACCATCCACAGGGGGAAGGGGGGACGGAGAAAGAACCAAGTGACTGATCCTTGCAAAAAACAAACCTGTTGCCCTTTACATATTCTCACAGATAAATCCAAAAATAAACCTGTGGAGGTGCTGTTACTACAGGTCAAAGAGAAACTGAGACATGTTATGTATGCCAGCTCTGGGCATCCAGCCAAGGCTTTAATGTTAGTGGAAATATCACCAGCAAGTGAATCCTGTCAGACACAGTATCTCCCCCTTGACCCGTAAAAGGAAGGAAAGGTTGGAGAGGCGGGGCTCGGGTTTGCCAGCTCCAGCCTGGACTATCCCCACTTGGTGATCTCCATGTCTTGGTATTAGGTTCTCAAAAAGATAAACTCTAGACTTGTCAGGACTGGGTGGAGGGGAGTGCCGGAGAAAACGTGGATGGAATGGATTAGTGACTCAGTACGATGATGTCAGGAAGGAGTCATCTTTATAACCCAGAGGGCTTCAGGGAGCAGCTGGGGACAGCTCTCGGGAAGGGAGAAGAGTTAGGACAGGTTGGAGGAAATAGCCCTGCCCACTTTTCAAGCATCTTTGCCCTTGGGGCACCTAAAAACTAACTCAGACTTTTCCCTCTGAGCAAATGGGGGAGGAGGGGGCAACGCTCCAGGTGCAGAAAGTATCATAAGGAATAAGAACACGGTAGTAGTATTCCTGGGTGTCAGAGATCAAATCAAATCGGATGGAGCAGGTGCAGGGAAACCTGACGCAAGAGAACAGCCACTGAGGGAGCACAGGAAGTATCAAAGCCGTGGGCTCATTCCTCGCAAAATCATCGGAATGTATTTTTATGTCATTGATTTTTTTGGGGGGAATAAGCTGTGATTTGATCGATATGGAAAACTTCCAATGGAAGCTCTATCCATTTGTACGGATGGGCAATTTTAGAGAGGGGCCGGGGGGGTTAAGGGTCTTGCCTATGATCCCCCAACTAGTATGTGGCAAAGGCAGGTAGGTGTCCCTTAAATCACACAACTACAAACGTCAGAGTGAGCAGGGTAGCTCGGAGGACAGCACCTTTTTTTCATTTTACAGATAAGACAATTCATGAGAACAATCTTTGATAAGAAATTCTGAGACCCGGGAGTTCTAGGAAACTAGATGGAGTTTGCCAGGGTTTGCCGAGAGCAAAGAGCGCCGGTGTGGCCCTTGGGCCCGTCTTTTTGGTTTGTTTGTTTTCTGTGCCCCCAGGTCAACACCCTTTGTCCCCGCCTCACAAACCCCGGGTTTTCCTGAGAGCTTACCCAGGCTGGGGCAGCCTTCTAGGACCAGTTCCTGCCCAAGAGCCGAGAGCAGGACGGACAGGAGCACTGCGGTGACCGACAGCATGTTTCCTCCTCTTCTAATCCACCGTTCCCTAGCGGGAGCTGCCTCTGGATGGTCTCACTTCTCCCAGGTCCACCTCCTGTCAAGTTCGCTCGCGTCCCTCTCCCGGGGCGCGCTGTGCTCCCGGGCCGGCCGCCTCCGCGCCCTTCTCGGCTTTCCAGCGGACTCCGCGCCTCTGACCTCTCCCCGCCGGTTCTCCGCTCTCTCGGCTCCTCAGAGGTCTCTGTGCCCTTCCTTGCTCCCCAGCCGGCCCCGCGCCCTCTGCTCTCCCCAGGTGTCTCCGCGCTTCCCAGCTGCCCCCGCCAGCTCCGCGCCCCTGACTCGGCTGGGCCGGCCCGGCGCTCCTCTCCCCGCTTGCGTCCGCAGCTCAAGCCCGGGCAGGGCAGGGAGCGGGCGAGTGAGACAGCGAGCACCCGACTCCGGGCTCCCTCTCTCACCCCCTCTCTTGTTCACTCTCAGCCAGCTCTGACTGTCTCAGCTCAACTTCCCACTTATATATGACTCAGAGGAGTGAACAGTCCTGGCAAACACAGGAAAACATTTGAGGAACTCAGCTCTGCAGAGACTGTCCCCAAGTGCGATTGTGAAATCGGGGGCCGATTGAGCAAGAGCCTGGACAAGAGGGGAGACCGGAGGGCGGGATTCCAGAAATCCGTCCCGCACCTGAGCGAGGCGGAGGAAGGAGAATTTTTGTTTATGGCGCGCTCTGAGCTGTCATAGGCTGATTCTTTTTCAGCAACACAGTTGAAGGGGAGGTGGTATTATTACAGCCGAGAAAACTGAGGTTCGGAGAGATTCGATGGCTTGCTAGGGACCTTAGAGTAAGTTAATGGTACAGCTGGGACTTGAAGTCAGTTCTTCCTCATTAATAATAACTAGTACTTAAACAGGGTGTTTTAAGCTGACTTTTGGGAAACACCCGGTATAGTACTTGTAAAGTGCTTTACAAATATTATCTCACTTTATCCTCCTATTGTTCTGGGAAGTACTATTATTATCCCATTTTACAGCTGAGATAACTGAGGCACACACGTTAAGTGACTTGCCTAGAGTTAAGTATCTTAGGTAGGATTTGAATTCCTGTCTTCCTTATACCAGGTTCAGCAGGTGCCACCTCTTAGAATCCACTGCTTTGCTTAGGAGGTTACAGGGACAAATACCCCCACCCTCAGCTCTGATTTCCAACAAAATCTGAAAAAAAATCAAGCCCTCCTCTCTTTCTGAGGGGAATAATACACTCAGAATCACTTTTAGGAAAGTAGCTGAACAGAGAAAATAGGGCAGGTATGGAGCTTAAGGAAGGCACCTTCTTCTTCCTCCCTCTCAGTCATCAGCTCCTTAGGCCCAATGTTTCCTGGCTCAGGCACCCATATTAATAACTACCCTTTATAGTTTATAAATTACTTTTCTCACAGGTGAAGTAGATGGTGCAATTATCCTGTCCCAGATTTACAGATGTAAGTATTGAGTACAGATGAGTATAGTATTGTGGCTGATGTGTTTGCTGAAAGCCAAGATCCCCATGGGATAATAGATTCAGAGTTTAGGTATCATCTCATTAAACCTCTACTTTGGCTGATTAAAGAACCCAAAGCTGAGAAAGTAGAGAAATCTTTTGCTCAAAATAAAGGTAATAAGTGACAGGGTAGGTGACTTGAACCCAAGTCTTCTACCTCTAGGGTCAGTGATTTTTTCCACTACATTTCAAATGCTTCATTTCTTTCAATCAGTAAAAATAACCTTTGCCACTGGTGATCCATATCAGAATGTTACAGTAGATATCATACTGGATTTTTATTTTATAAGTTTACAAAATTGATCTAGATGCTAGATTCACTGCTAGAACCTTTAAATTGCAAAATCAAAAAACTTGGTAGTAAAGCAATCCTAGGCTCTATTGGGGTGATGGAAAAACAAATAGCATAGTTCCTGGTACATAGCAGGCATTTTCAAGAATTTGCTGGAACAAGATAACTGTATAAATATGTATACATATATTGTATTTAACATATATTTTAACATATTTAACATGTATTGGATTATCTATAATCTAAGGAAGGGAGTGGGAAGATGGAGGGGGAAATTGAAAATTACTCATGCATATGTTTTGTAAATAAAAAGCTTTAATAAAAAAAAAATATATATATATATATATAATGTAGTGTTCTTGTTGGTTTTCTGGAGGTCTCTGGACCAGCCTTTGTTTCAGTAGAATAATCACCCCAAGTATAGCCAGGTGTTAAAGTCCAAATTCTTTATTGTCTCCTTGCCTAGAGCACAGCAGCTTTCTGGAGAGCCTTCAGACTGGCCTTGGTCTCAGTGAAGGAAGTACAGGAGGCCAGCCATTCCCTACAGATATTAAAGTCCTGTATCAGCAGTCTTTTCATGTCTCAGGGAATCCAATGATTCCTGTTGGTTTTGAAACTCTGCAACAGTCTTATCAACATTTTTTCATTTCAGGGAATTCAATGATTCCTGCAAGTTTTTTTTTCCTTCTTTTTTTATTTAATTAATTTTTACAAAAATTTTATGCGTAGGTAATTTTCCAGCAATGAAAATTGCAAAACCTTTTGTTTCAACTTTTCCCCTCCTTCTCTCCAGATGGCAGGTTGACCAGTACATGTTAAATATGTTAAAGTATAAGTTAAATACAATATATGTATACATGTCCAAACAGGTATTTTCCTGTAAAAAAAAAGAACCGGACTTTGAAATAGTGTACAATTAGCCTGTAAAAGAGATCAAAAATGTAGGCAGACAAAAATGTAGGGATTGGGAATTCTATGTGTGGTTCATAGTCAACTCCCAGAGTTCTTTCACTGGGTATAGCTGGTTCAGTTCATTACTGCTCTATTGGAACTGATTTGGTTCATCTCATTGTTGAAGATGGCCATATGCATCAGAATTGATCATCATATAGTATTGTTGTTGAAGTATATAACGATCTTCTCGTCCTGCTCATTTCACTCAGCATCAGTTCATATAAGGCTCTCCAGGCCTTTCTGAAATCATCCTGTTGGTCATTTCTTACAGAACAATAATATTCCATAATATTCATATACCACAATTTATTCAACCATTCTCCAATTGATGGGCATCCACGTAGTTTCCAGTTTCTGGCCACTACAAAGAGGGCTGCCACAAACATGATTGTACATGTGGATCCCTTTCCCTTCTTTAAAATCTCTTTGGAATATAAGCCCAGTAGTAACACTGCTGGATCAAAGGATATGCACAGTTTAATAACTCTTTGAGCATAGTTCCAAATTGCTCAGATTCCTGCAAGTTTTAAAGTTCCGCAACAGTGTTATCAATAATTTTGCATCTCAGGGAATCCAGTGATTCCTCTGGTTTTGAAGTTCTGCAACAGTCTCATTATCAGCCATGCTGTTTCAGTGTCACATGTTTTTAGGTCTTTTCCTTTGTTTCAAGATTTTTTCTCTTTTTTTTGTTTCTCTCTGATGGACAAAGTGAATATGGTTCATTATTGGCACCTATCTGATTCCTTTTCCATCTGTAGAGAGACAAGCAAACCCTCTCCCCCAAACAGTTAACCTATCTAGTTCCTTCCATTCACCACTTTCTGGATCTCTCCACATCACCTGGCAATTACATTGGAGCTATTTGCACTGGATGCTGTTCTGTTGGGTTAAAAAACCTGTATTCTCCCCAATTGTAATCTCTTTCTCCCATCTGATTGCTTCTCTGCTGATTCATCATATCAGAGTCCTGAACTTCTAAAGCTTCTCTGGGTATGAACTCTTCTGCCATCATGCCCCACCTGTTTTTTCTTTGAAGTCTTGGAGCTGGGCCCCACCTCTCATTTCCCTGGGTGAATCTACATTCTGAGACTCAGTGGAAATCCTTGTTGCATTTTGGACACAGGGTTTTGGGTCTTATTCTCTCACCCTGTCCTCTCTATCTCTATGCCTACATTGAGCTTTCATTGCCCTACTTTGCCACATTGAAAGCATTGACGTGTCTCCCTGGAAGTCCCTTGCCAAAAGGAACCCTGTCTTCCTATTTTCTGCATCATAGTGTGGGTATAAAAGGCATTTGTGCCCACTGTGACACAGTGTCTTATGATCTCTTCTAAAAGAGCATCTTTGTGTAGTCCCAGAATAATTCTTCTACAAATCTCATTAGCATTTTCCTTAGCCAGTTGTCTTATCATAATTCCTGTAGCTGCATTTTCTCCAATTGTTCATATGACAGCTATTTGCAGATGTCCCACAAAATCAACAAAAGATTCATTTGGATCTTGCTCTATTTTTGTGAAGGCTTCCCCTCTATCTTGTCCTGGGAGGGAGCCCCATGCTTTGATAGCAGCAGCAGCAATTTGCGCATATGCTATCAAAGGGTAATTAATCTATACTAAAGCATCTGTATACAGACCTTTACCTGCTAGCTGGTCAAAGGTGGTTTGTATATTAACTCTAATCTGCCTATTTCATTGGGCTTATATGCTACAGAGTTCACTATACGCCAAAAACCACAAGTTTTGTCCAGTTCTAAACATGTCCTTGCTATATAGATTTCCAATTACTAGGGATTAAGATTTTATAAGCCAAATTCTATCTTATCATAAGATAATGTAGCCCCATAAAGAATGCACTCCTTTTTCAAATCCTTGATTTTTTCCAGCTCAAAAGGAGTGTATCTTCTCCTTTGTTGACCTGAAGAGTCAAACTCCTCAATAACAGGGTATGCATTTATTTTTAAATCAGATATATCCTGTTCTTTTAAAAATTTAACTAGTGCCTTTTGTAATGGTATCATAGACAGTGCTGATTGTGTCACTGCCCCTCCTCCTCCTCTTTCTTCCTCCAACCCATGAAGGGTTAATTGAGGGGGGTAAGTGAGGGAATGGGGAATGTCCTAATTACTCCTGCTGTGAAGCACCACACTCCTTAATTTCATCAGCTGTGTACTTTACTTTCTCGTCTAATCCTTCATGCTTTTCACCTAATTTGTCTGTATCCTCCCCCTCCTGTTCTTTCTTCTTTTTTCTTATTCTAATACTTAAATAATTTCCTAAAGCCAATTGTATTAAGTTATATGCATAAAATGTTTCTTTAGAAATTGAATCAGGGCCATTTTCACTGTAATATTCACTCAGTTGCTCTCCTAATTTCCACTCCTCTGGAACTAATTCTTTTTCCTTTGAGAACTAAGGAGATGTGTATTGTAATGTTTCTAAAGTTCAATGATCTACTCTCAAGTTACAATCAAACCTTGTTTTTTTATAAGTTTGACTATGCTTTTGACACATTTTCCTTGAAGTGGAAAAGGCTCCTTTCTAAACATTTGTCTCATTTCACCTGAAACACTACTTTAGCCCTTAACAAAGTTTTCTTCTTGTCTGTTTTTGTACTTACCCTAATTTTGGGGTTATGGAGACTTTTCCACTGAACTCAGGATCAGAGACTTTCCCACTGAACTCAGAATGTGTCAGTCTAGACTACTGATTGTAAATCCTTAGTCCCATGTTCAGGCACCAAAATGTAATGTTCTTGTTGGTTTCTGGAGGTCTCTGGGGCAACCTTCTTTTCAGTAGTGTAATCACCACAAGAATAGCCAGGTATTAAAGTCCAGATTCTTAATTGTCTCCTTGCCTGGGGCTGGGCAACTGTCTGGAGAGCCTTTCAGACAGTTTTGGTCTCATTGGAGGAAGTGCAGAAGGCCAGGCCAGCCACCACAATAATGTGAGATGAAGTGAATGAATCTGTCTGTCCTTCCTGCTGGCTGTTACATATTCTATTATAATTACATCATCATAGGTGTGAATCTTGTAGAACTATATTAAGTACTAAGTAATCACCATGCTAAACTAGATAACCATTGTCTTATCAATTCCACTGATTTAACACCTTGTAAGAATCCTTGTTTCAGAGTTCTGGCCCATAACAAAAAAAAAATAAATTTTTAGTAGAATTTGCTGAAATCACTTCAAAACATCTTAGAAAAATTCATTTAAATTTTCAGCATAAGCATTTACACTTCACAAATTATAAAAGGCTAAAGAATCAGAGCTTACTTTTCTGGTGATTGTCAAGACATAGTGATAAATAAAATGCTAAAATTACAGATTAAAATTCAAAGTGTTTCCTACACACACACACACACACACACACACACAAACACACACACACACACACACACACACACACACACACACACACACACACACACATATTTATTTCCAGAGAGCTAGTCATTAAACATTTACTGGAACACTCCTGCTTAATAGTCTTTGAGCCCACTAGCAAGTGCTTACTATATGGAAGTACTGTACTAAAGGTTGGGTATACAAAGAAAGGCAAAAGACAGTATTCCCTTTTCATAAGGAACTCCCTAATGGGGAGGAAAGAAAAACATGCAAACAATTATGTCTAAGCAAGATAAGTTGGAAATAATAAACAGAAGGCAGGTACATTAAACAAATACTTCTTGACTTGCTGACTTGAAAAGCAGTGTCGTCTGGTGGAAAAACAGAATTCGGAATCAAAGGACTAAGGTTGAAATTCTAACCATTCCTACATGATCTCAGACAAGTCTTTTATGACCCTCACTGAGCCTCTGTTTCCTGATTTGTAAAATGAAGGTTTTAAACTAGATTTAGCCCTTGAGTTACTCTCAAGGTCTATCTAATTCCTCTGACGCCATAAGCTGTCATCTGCTTCCAGGGCATTGTCATTGACCTTCAAATGAAGAAATTCTACTACTTTTCTAACCCAGAAGATATAAACTGAGATACCTTTAGAAAAATGAGCAAAGGAATTTTTCCAAGATGGATGAATGTGAATTTCACAAATCAGCCTCATATGCCCAGAAAGAACAAAGAACTATGCAAGGGAATGAGCTGATAGCAGTTACCATTTTAAACTAAGGTGAAAGGTCAGGGAATTTATTTTGAAGTATAGCCTCTACAAAAGTAACTGATAGAACTGGAAAAAGACAGTACAAAAAAGTAAGTTTTTGCTGGCTTGTTAAGTTGATTCTATCCTGTTAAAAATTGCTTCATGTTCAGATTTTACTCTGTTTCTTGACATTTAATTATTCATTATTTATGGTTATTATCACATTTATTATATTTTTTAAGATTAGGCTTTAAAATTGTCCCCAGAAACTACTAAATTGAAAGCAATTCATGGGCTCATAGAAGCCAAACCCTCAAAGGGACTCTAGAATATAGAATTTTAGAAACTTCAAACAATAGAATGCAAGTGATGGAAGAAACTAGAGAACACAGAACACTGGAGGTGAAAGAGACCTTAAAGACCACCTAGTCATAACCATCACCTTACTTGATATCTAAGAAATCTTGAGCAAAGAATTGAAATTATTTGCCCAAGGTCACACAAGTTGTGAGTAAGAGTCAGGATGCAAAAGTTCAGACGCCAGATATAAAGCTCTTCCCACTATTCCACACTCACTGGAATAAAGGCAATTCTGAACTGTGGCTTCAGGGTATCAATGCATGAATGTAATGTGATCTCTTCACAAGCCTTCACAAACCTTCCCCATTATGGTTTCAATATAATAAATTAAATGGAAATTTAGTGGGAGTTGTGTCAAAGCTGTAGACTATACTCTGATGCCAGCAGACAACACAGAAAATGTTCACAAACTCAGAAATGCATAAGATATATTATTGTGCTATATAATATCAATATGTTTAACATTTAGACTTCTTCCCTGGTATGAAGGGAGGACTAAAAATTTTTCCATTAACTTTTCAGATCATGGGAAGGATAAGGCACTGAACATGGAGTTAGGAAGAGCTGAAGTCCAATCCAACCTCAGACACTTAGCTCTGTGACTCTAAGCTTCTGCTTGCCTTATTTTCCTCAACTATAAAACAGAGATGAGTTTGTTAATATTATTAATTAATTGTTGCTATAAAATAATATAAATAATGTTATAAAATAAATTGCAAAATGTAGGATCAAAGATTTAGCAGTTCAGTCCTACTATTGGTACCTAGAAGCAAAACCTACATAGGAGGCTCAATTCTGAGAGCCATCAATAATAAGTATAACTTACATGTATGCCAATATTTTCCGAGAAAATAATCAAAAGCTCATAAACTGACTGTAAAATGATGGAACATAACATCAGAAGAATCAATATTGCAGATGTTCTGCAATATTGACCCAAAAGTAGCAGATTTCTGGGGATAGCTCAAATTAGTTCTAATGGCTGATTAATTTGTGGTTAGAACATTTATACTTTGAAAATTGACAATTGCTACTAAAAATCTAAGTTTGATTTATTGTTTTGTTGCATGTATAAACTTAATAAAGTGATGGAGAAAAATGTTAATAATGCAGCTTTTTCTGAAAGTTTTTCAGAGTTTTCAGAAAGCAGGTTATTAAACATTTATTAGCACACATTACAATTTACCTTGCCCCAAAGAAAGGAGATTGTTAGCATGTTATTAGTGATGACTTTTATTCACGAAGTAGCATCTAAAACATCAGTTAGGACTTGTACTATTAGAAAGAAATTGGGTCAGTTATATAACAAGAGTAAGGGAGTGCCACAAATAATAGCACTCCCTTTTATCTCTATTATTAATTATCCTAAAAACTGATCCCTCTTTCTTACTCAGATACAGACATATTTTCTTAATAAAACTACTTATAATGTTTACATTAGAAACATAAAAATCATAGAATATAAGTTGAAATATCATGTCTCATTTATAGATGAGAAAACTGATGCTCAAAAGAAATCATAATTAGGACAGGGTGATCTGGGCTTTGTTCAACATGCCTAGGTAAAGTCAAAATTTCTGTCTCATTGTAATCTGTTAGTTTCAAAGGCAAGATCCATGAGGATCTCACCCTTTTTTCTCTCTACCACTTTCCCTCTTACTCTCTCCCCAACCTCATCCTGAAGGTTGTCTGGCTTAATTGCACTTTACCAGGGTAGACTGTGCTCAACATTCCAACTTCATACCAACTCCCCTCTCCTTTACCTTACCTTGGCTGTTGCCTAGGCAACAATAACTTAAATAAACCCATCACCTGTCTGATTTTGCCCCAGGTACCATGATTCCTAGCTATGGTTCTGCCCAAGGTCCCAAATTATGGAATTGGAAGGGACTTAAGATGTCACCTAGTACAGTCTCTTAATGCAGCCATTCATAAAGCTAGTGAATGCCAGGGTCAGAGCTAGAACCTCCTGACTTCTGGTTCACTGATTTTCTATTACACCATACTGATTCTCAAAGGCAATTTTATACTTGCTCCTCTTTCTTCCTAGATATTTCCCCTTAATCTTTGGTTTCACCTTCTTTTCTAATTTGAATGAGTGGCAGAATAAAGCACTTATTAAGTGCTTATTTTGTACTAAGAACTAGATACATAAATAGAGGAGTAAGATGGTGAAGGAATTCTGATTCCACACCACATGTGAAAGACTTCTGAACCTTAAACGATCAGATAATAGTATTTAGAACTTCAAGGGATTTCAACCCTTCTTCTAATTCTCCCTAATATTCCTAACCTCCTGTCAATGACACAAAAGCCCTATATATATTTTAGCTTCATTTTTAAAATATTTATATATATTTATTTAATATAAATAATATATTCATATGTGTTATTCATTTTATTGTTATGTGTTTAATATAAATTATATATAATAAGTGAGTGAAGAATAAGTTGTGTTATGAGAAAGCAACTGATTACTACTGTGCTGTAAGAAATGAGCATTGTGATGAATACAGAGAAGAATACAGGGAAGACATCTGAACTGATGCAAAATAAAGTAAGAAAAAAAGGGAAAACAATATAGACAATGACTACAATAGTGTAAAAGGAGAGAACAATTACCAAAAAACCTAAATGTTTCAAAATTATAATAAAAAAATCATGGCCCCAAAAAAGAGATATAAAAAGGAGACTCTTCGCCAAAATATAGCAGCATTGATTACCATGTCCTGGTTCAGAAGGCCAGATCAACAGAGCAGCTGTGAGACCTTCAATGCACCCACAGAAGGCAAATTGTGAGCCCCTGAACCAAGCGTAGCAGGCAGGCTTGGCCAGGCCACTCAGTGCAGTGGGGAGCATGCAGCACCAGCACCAGCACAGTCAGTGAGAAGTTCTTGTCACCCTGCAGAAGAAGGCTGCGACAATCTCCCCTGTACACTAAGAGCAGACCTCAAACTTTAAAAATGAGCAAAAAAGCAAAAAGAGCTCTAACCATAGAGAGATACTACAACAAACCTCCACAAATGCAAAAGGCCTGCAAATGAAGCCTCAAAGAGAGTTAGTAATTGGTCTCTAGTTCAGAGTACTTTGTTGGAAAAGTTCAAAAAGGATCTAAAATGAGAGATAGAAGAAAAAAGAGGAAAAGAAATGAGAGCATTCATTTAGCTCATCCATCTTGCTCTTAAAGTAAGCAATGTGCCCAAAGGTTAATTATTGAAATAGGATGAATCATATAAATTATACATTAAACTCTACTTTATTATTGCTGAACCATTATTATTAAAACAAGATGAAAATTAGTAAAGTCAAGTAGGGAATGAACATGCAATGTTTCAAATTTTGCTGGAGCTGCAAAAGTCTAAATATTTTTCTTAAGATCACTACTTTCAGAAAAGCCAATTTAAAAATATTGCATATTTTATAGTTTTCATTATGAGATCACTTTATGACTAATTTAGAAGAATAATTTTCATTTTAATCTAACTGCATTCATAGTTTGAAAATCAAACTATGCTACCAGCATACTACCAGCAATAGATTGTTGTTGTTGAATACACTAATAAGCAACAGTCCTTTTAAAATACTAAACTAAAATTATTGGTGTGGTAGTAATCATAAATTTGATTTCTTTTAATGCTTTTTTAATCCTGTAAAGAATATTTTTATAAACATCCTTTTTATTAATAGTTAATCATAACATGGATAGCTGCTGAATCTGAAAAGTGTTCCAACACACACAGATCATGCAAAATTCCTATAGAATTTGCATTAAGTATACGTATTGAATTATAGGAATTTTATAATGGTAATGGAGCCATGAAATTTTTTTCCCCCTGAGTCTGGGGTGAAGTGACTTGCCCAGGGTCACACAGCTAGGAAGTGTTAAGTGTCTGAGACCAGAATTGAACTAAGGTCCTCCTGAATTCTGGGCTGGTGCTCTATCCACTGTGCCACCTTGGTGCCTTTGAGTGCCATGAAATTAATACTTGTAATCCAGATTGATGTAGTTTATACTTTTCTGTATATTTCAAAACAGATGTATACCACTTGTACTGAGCACACTACAGAATGAGAATTAGCTAAAGTCCATTGACTTTAATGTGTTTTGATTTGTAAATAAAGTTATAATTTCTTGCACATTTTTGGAAAAATAATTATATAAGAACTTATATATCTTCTTCTAGATACACTGTGTAAACAAAAGTTTCATTCACAAAAAAAAAAAGAAAGAAAGAAAGAAATGAGAACATTGCAGGAGCATTATGAGAGTTTTGGGGGAAAGTCAACACCTTAGAAAAGGAAGCACAGAAACTGACTGAAGAAAACAACTCCCTAAAAAATAGAGTTGGCTAAATGGGAAAAAAGAATCCACACAAAACAACTCCTTTAAAAGTACAATTGGCCAAATGCAAAAGTAAAGGAAAAATTCTTTGTTAGAGGAATGGTTATTTTAAATGGAGAGAGTAGAAGGATATATTGGGAATTATAAATAAGTAAAAAATAATAAAATTTTATTTTAATATTATGTTAAAATATTTTTAAAATTCAAAAATGAAAAATTCTAATCTATGAATATTATATAGGTCATGCAAGCTTCTCTCCTATGTCCCACATGTGTGACGCTTTTAAAATCTGATCACTTTATATCTTGAACTTATTTGGTTTTTATTTTCATCCTATTGTGAGTCAGATGCAATCAGACTCACAATCAAACACTTATTAAACACCTACTCCATTCCAAGCATTGCACTGATTTCTGGCCATACCAAGATGACAAAGGACAGTTTCTGCCTTCAAGAATCTAATAAAAAAGGTGTCACATCCACAATATATCAAAGACACAACTTAGAGATTGGTCTCACACATGTGACTTACCTATCAGGAAAAAGCTATTATCAAATAATTATTTTGTCAGATAATTCCCAGACTATTCTGAATATAAGGATCTCATTATCAACCTCCATTACTCATCCCCCAACCTCTGGGTTGAACAGCCTTTTGAGATATTGATTAGTAACATATCTTTAGACAGACCTGGGACCTAGTCCACAAGGTGCATTTCATCTGGCTCCTTGAATCCCCCTACCTTTGAGCTCCCTGGCACTTCCTCTCCCTTTGACCTTCCCTCTGAATTTCTTCCTTTATTTTTCTGGTCTCCCTGAGAAATTCCCAATTCTGCATTTCCTCCATAAAAGATCTGGTTATGAAGATCTTTGCTAAGTTCTTTTAAGGACTAAGCCCACCCGCCCTTTTTGTAGTGGCTAGAAACTGGAAAATGAATGGATGTCCATCAATTGGAGAATGGTTGGGTAAATTATGGTATATGAAGGCTATGGAATATTATTGCTCTGTAAGAAATGACCAGCAGGAGGAATACAGAGAGGCTTGGAGAGACTTACATCAACTGATGCTGAGTGAAATGAGCAGAACCAGAAGATCACTGTACACTTCAACAACAATACTGTATGAAGATGTGTTCTGATGGAAGTGGATATCTTCAACATAAAGAAGATCCAACTCACTGATCAATGATGGACAGAAACAGCTACACCCAGAGAAGGAACACTGGGAAATGAGTATAAACTGTTTGCATTTTTGTTTTTCGTCCCAAGTTATCTTTACCTTCTGAAGCCAATTCTTCCTGTGCAACAAGAAATTCGGTTCTGCACACATATATTGTATCTAGGATGTACTATAACATATTTAATATGTATGGGACTGCCTGTCATCTAGGGAAGGAGGTGGAGGAAGGAGGGGAAAATTCAGAACAAAAGTGAATGCAAGGGATAATGTAAAAAATTATCCATGCATATGTACTGTCAAAAAAAGTTATAATTATAAAATTAATTTAAAAAAAAGAACTAAGCCCACTTAAGGACCCTCTTCCTCCCTCCTTATAGTGCCTTCCCTCTAATGGCATCTATCTCCTTACTCTAGCTAATTCTGCTTAATCTAACTAGATGTTTTCCCAACTCTAATTCATATTTATCATTTCTGGTGTGTATTATATCCCTTTATGTTGTCTATAACCTTTCTCCCTAAATAAATCTATTTTTTGCCAAAGAGAATGGCCATTGTGAATTTGTCACATGTTTATTTCGTACTAGGAATTGCTACCCCAACCCCATCAGTGAAGAAGATTGTGCAAGGTCACCTGTCTCACTTTGCCCTCCAGAACTATCTAGATCCAGTGGTCAGATATAGATCAGGACAATTAAAGATGGTCCTGGAGGCAATGAAAGACCTTGGTCTTTTTAAACTAAGGACTTCAACAGGTCTCAGTTCGGCACCTATTCAATGTTTAAAGATAGGTAGCAATTGCAGCAAAAAAAAAAATCTTCTCTTTTACCTAGTCAAAAAAAAAAAAAAAACCTCTAAATCAATCAATCAGTCTGAAAGGACCATATTTTGTATGTATATCTGTTTGCTGATTATCTCTTCCTTTAGAAGGTAAACTCCTTGAGGTCAGGAGATATATTTTTGCCTCTCTTTGTATCCCCAGATCTTAGCACATAATAAATACTTAATAATTTTTTTATGATGTTGATGATAGTCAGAAGATCCTGAAACTTCCTTTGCAGTGTTACCTTAAGCAAACAATGGCCTCTCCAATTTCTTCATTTGTAAGATGTGAATACTTGTACAATCTATCCATTCATTTATCTATTTGTGTGATAAATTTTACTAACAGATAAGCAGCCCTCTCCTGCTTCCATTCTATGTTGGTGGCACTACAAAATTAGAACTAGAAAGGACCTTAAGGTCCAATAAGAGGAAAACAAGTCCCAGACAAGTGAAGTACTTGCCTGAGGTTACACAGGTGGTAACTGGCAAAGCTTAGTATTCAAGCCCAGATAAATAAACACCAAATCCCTACTAAATAAATACAATATAATTTCTAGGGAGGAAGGGTGGAGACGTACACTGCATAATTATTAGAAGCAAAGTCTTTTGTATAAACCTGAGTTAATATTGTCTTTCCTGTGTCCCCCACTGTTCCCAGATTGGGGGGAGAAAAAGCAGGATCTCCGACACTTTTATTGGTTTTAGAAGAGGGTACTGTCCCTAGAGAAGAATAAGAGTGAAGATGAAAAATGTAATTGTTTTTCTCCCTCCTTATCTGTTTATCTCAAAACAAAGTCAGGGGTGTAAAGCCCCTGTTTTCCCAATCATAATTTGGAGTCAGAGTTCAGAGCACGAGAGAATCAGTAGCTGATTCTACTAGCTTCTTCGTGGGTTGTATCTCCTCTCACCAACTGGTGAGAGGCTGACTTGGGGCTTGGATGAGAGATCCAAGAGATCTGCTTAAGGGGAACTCATTCCCCCTTCCTGTAAATGGTCTCAGATCTCCAAATGTTACTTCCTTAGCAACTTTCCGGTTTCAGGACTGCAGCTGCTAAGATCTTTGACTGATTATTTTCAGGACTGCACCTGCTACAGTGGTTTGAGTGGCAGGAAAAATGACAGATTTCTTATCACACTTTTGCCTTGAAGCCTTATTTTTATCTATTTAATCCAGAAGGATTACCTGGAGGGGGTTGATGCTTCTTAATCAGTAGCAATTAAAGAGCAGCTAGATATTGAAAAGCAGAGTGCCAGGCTGAAGTCAAGAAGACTCGTCTTTTTAAGTTCAGATCTGCTCTCAAACACTAACTATCTGAGTGACCCTGGGCAAGTCACTTAACCCAGTTTGCCTCAGTTTTGTCATCTATAAAATGAGCTGGAGAGGGAAATGACAAACAAGTTCAGTTTCTTTGCTGAGATAACCCCAAATGGAGTTGTGAAGAAGTTGGACATGACTTAAAATGGCTGGACAACAATAACTGTTATTTATCAATGGTAGAAACACATTTGGACAAAGTGACTCCCTTGTTACTTTAGCATGGAAGCTCCTTGAGACCAGAGGCTTCCCCTTTTGGCTTTATATTCCCAGCTTGGCACAAGTGCCTGGCATGGTTTTCAATAAATACTTGTTGAATATTCAACAAATTCAACAAAAACATTTATTGAATTGACCTGAAGTGTACTGAATCAAATTGAATTTAATTCTATTATAAACCAAGAGCTGGAAGGGAACTTAAAGCTTATCTAATTAACACTTTCATTTTATATGATACAGTGGAAAGAGCATTGTATGTTAAGTCAGAAGACCTGGGTTCAAATTCTGCCTCAATGTGATCTTGGTGAGGTCTCTGCCATTCCTAGAGATGTGATCCAAAGAAACTGAGAGTGAAAATTTCAGCGTCAATTCTACTTTATGCTATGAGTTGTTGTTTTTTTCCTGCCATTGACTAGTTGTGTAATCTTGGGCAAGTAATTTCACACACACACACACACACACACACACACACACACACACACACACACACACACACTATGTGCTTCAGTCTCTTTATTTGTCAATGAGGGAGAGAATGCTCAGATTACCTCCTTTACAGGATTATTGTAAGCAAAAAGGTACAGTCAAAAAAGGATAGTGCAGTGTAAAGAATGTTGGCTTTGGAATCAAAGATCCTGGGTTCAAATCCTTGCTTTGTTCCTTATTGCATGAATGGCCTTAAACAGCTCATTTGATCTTTGTGGGCCTTTGTCGTTGCTAATATAATAGGATTGGACATAGATAATAATCTGAAGTTCCTTCTTGTACTGAATTTTTGATCTTATGAACCTATGAAATGAGATAATAATTAGAACTGCCCTAAAGTGGAACAGATTGTCTTAGAAAATAGGGGATCCCCTCAATTAAACATCAAGGCAACTAGCTATTGTGATGGATGCAATAATGAATTTGGAATCAAGAAAATGAAAATTCAAATCCTACCTTGGACGCTTCCTAGCAGAATGATTCTTTTTGTTTGTTTTTAATTTTGTATTAAGTATTGTTTTTTCTGATTACACATGTATATTAACTTTTTTAACACATATTTCTTTCTGAAAAATGTTGGAAGAGAAAAATCAGCATAAAAGGGAAAAGCCATGAAAAAGAAAAAGAACAGAAAAATTAAGTGACCATAGCATGTGCTGATTTACATTCAATCTTTATATGAATGGCTGAAAAAGTTGTGATATATGAAGGTAATGGAATGTTATTGTTCTATAAGAAATGATGAATTTTAGAAAGGCCTGAAAAGATTTAAATGAACTTATGCTGAGCAAAACAAGTTAAACTAGGAATACATTGTACACAAAATAGCAAGAATAGGCGATGATCAACTATGAAAGACTTGGTTCTTCTCAGTAGTTCATTGATCCAAAGCAATCCCAACAGATTTTGGGCAGAAATGCCATCTGCATCCAGAAAGAGAATTAGAGATTGAATGTATAACTAGAAAAAAAACAAAAAAACAATTAACATCAATTGTTTACTCTGAAAAGAGCAGTTCCTTGAGAAACACAATCCCCCTAAAGGAATGAACAAATATTCTCCTTGGTGGGTCTCTTGTAATGAAGGATCCTGTACCTGGGAGGTTGTTATATCTCAAGAATCATGTATCATTGAAAATACTTAGTGTAATGCCTTCTTTGTGCCCAACCTGTAAAAACCCTTAATGGAAAGGGATTTTGAGAATTTGGGTTAGAAAGTCTTGTACAAACTTTCCTAGCAATGGCTCCCACTTGAGAGTCTGAATAGTTGTGACTGTCCTCCCAGCCAAAGAATTCAGATGTTGGTGTTTCCTTGGAGTGGTGATGATGTATATTGTAAGTTGGTTATGTTTGTTATAGTGGCCACTGTGTTTGTTAATTGTATATTAGTTTTGTGCTATGGATTTCCTTTTCTCCGATGTCTTATTTAAATCAAGGTACTGAGTTGTAATAAACTTGTACCCACCCTCTTTAAGACCACTCTCTTTATGCCTGCTGAATGCAAATTCCGAACCTAGATTAATCCTACAGGGAAGTCTTCACATGCTTGGAGTAGACATCCAACTCTAACTTATCAATGAGTTTGTAACCTGTCAGTCAATCTAGTTTAATCCATCTGCTGAGGAGATTTACCAGGGTGGGACTGCTACACATGCTACAACTTCTTGGAGTCACAGGTAAAAGTTGAATGCCAGGTAGACACTAAACTCCAACCTACTGTACATTATATAACCATAATAAGGACCAAATGAGAAAATATGGTGCTTTACAAATCTTAAGGATTATGTAATCATCAACTATTATTATGAATATTGTTATGCCTTCCAGTAGAAGATAGATGATTACTTCTCAGGAATCTTATCATGGAAGATTTCTTCTCAGGTATGGGATGGACTAAATTAACACCAAGGTCCTTTCCAATTATGAATTTTGTAATTCTACAACTATGCCCTTAGATACAGATTCCAATAGAGTTGAGATTCAAACCTAGGCCTTCAGACTCCAAAGCCACTATTTTTCTCCCCACCTCACTATTTACTCCCTAAAGCTATTGGTCATGTAACTATTTCTGGGTAATAATGATACCACATCATCTTCTAAATACAATCCTTTGTGACTTCACACAAGACCCCCAAAGAAGCATATTCCATGAGTCTCCAAACCTTGGTTAATAAAGTTGTCCTCACAATCAGGGTTCCCTTTGACCTTCAAATCTGGGCTTCTAGAGATTTGTTCTTTTCCAGGTTAGAAAGATTTAGTATTAAAGTTAGTCCAGAGTTAGACTCATCAAGTTTTAAACCTTTGAAATCATCTAATCCAATATTCATTTTACAGATAAGGAAGCTAAGCCCTCAGAAGGGAAGTGATTTCCCCAATGTCATGAAAAGGGAGTAACAGCAGAGCTGAAAAACAAAGCCAGTTCTGTGTTTTCTCTACTTCACTACTTTGCCTTTCAAATTGATTCTGGTGGCATTTTACTATTTGTATGACTATAAAAGAGTTTTTGGGAAGCAATCTGGAAAGAGGTATAATGTCCTGGGAAAGGCACTGTAAGAGTAACACAACACATATCAGCGTACAACTCCTAAGGTTTATGTCCCAACTTTGAGTTAATTAAATTTCTGAATGTCCTAGAAATAGTGGTTAATCAGTAATGAAAGGGAGTCAGCCATGGAAACCCTAAAACCTTCACCTGATCCCTTCCAACCTTAGGAGAAGAGTCACTGCTATTTGGGTAAGACAGGCAGCCAATGATTCCCAAGCCAACAATCCAAAGAATCAATAGAACACACTGTCCCTGGCCTGTGACCTCCATTACCCATAATTACATGTCAGCTGAAGTTCCCAAAGATCAAGAGAGAGGACCCTCATCCCTTATAAACAATTTCAGTCTCTCTGGCCTCAGCCAGAACTCTTTCAGGTCCTCTCCCAGATTATGATCAGAAGCTAAGCCCAAAATGGCTCTTCTGGACCTACTTCCTTAATAAAATAATTGATCAGGATCATATATATTCATAGCAAGAATGAATGTGAATTCTGATGCAGATTGTCTGACTACATCTCCACACTGCCAAGCTGACCCTCATTTCTTTATCCCATTAGTTATGGATCAGAGAGAAAAAACTGGAAGGAACCAGAGAGAGCATCATATCCAAAGACATTTATAACTTAACACTTAACCTATTTTTCTAGCTTTCTTGCATCTTATTCCCTACTCTTCAACCCAATGGCACTAGTCTCCTGGCAGTGCACGCATTTTTCTTTGACTATCCCTCATGTATCAACACACACTATTTTCACCTTTTTTTCTCGTAGTTTTTCTATTTTGTTCTGATTTTTCTCTCCCAACATGACTCATGTAGAAATATGTAAAAAATGAATATACATGTATAACCTTAAAAATTACTTTAAAAAACATAGTGCCTTGATTAAAAAAGAAGAAGGATTAAATAGTCCAGAAATTATGTCTCTCAAACTTTTAAATGTCAGACCTACTCATCTCTACTTTCTGGCTTACTTGGCTTCTTTCAAGTCCCAGTAAAAATCCATTCTTCTACAGGAAGCTTTTCCCATCTTCCCTTAATTCTAATGCCTTCCCTCCCATATATTTGTACGCACTTGTTCACTTATTCTCTCTCTTTTAATTCTGACTTTCCAGTATCCCCAGTGCTTAACATAGTGCTTAGCGCATAGTAGTTGACTATTGTTTGGCTGACAGTTCCCCTCATTTTACAGATTAAAAAAACGAATCCCAGTGAAGTTGTGACTTGCCCAGAGTGTATAGCTAGCAAGTATATAATATGGGATTTGAATCCAGGTCTTCATGATTCTAAGTACAATACTCTATCCATTATATCATGTTGTTAACATCTTGATCAAAACTCAGAAAAAGCAATTGCATACATTTCTTGGGGAAATGAATTTTATTAAAAGCTTTCCTCATTTTTATATTTTAGAAATAATATGTTTTTGCAATTATAAAAGGTGTAAATATATATCTAAGATATGGACAGCTATCAGAAATATGGGACCAAAAGCTATTTCCTAATAAATATGGTTAAAAAACATGAACAGTTTTCAAAGGAAGAAATTGCAAACTACATGTAAAAGATTTGAATCACTAATAAGAGAACAGAAAATTAAAATATCCATGAACTGATGCGAAGTGAGATGAGATGAACCAGGAGATCATTGTACACAGCAACATCAATATTATACGACAATCAAATCTGATGAACATGACTCTTTCCAACAATGAGATGATTGATGCCAGTTTCAATGATCTTGAGATGAAGAGAGCCATCTATAACCAGAGAAAGGATTATAGGAACTGAATGTGGATCACAACATAACATTCCCACTCTTTTTTATGCTGTTCTTTTGCATTTTGTTTTCTTACTCATTTTCTTTCCTTTTTAATCTGATTTTTCTTGTGCAACAAGACAATTGTATAAATATGTTTACATATATCGGATTTATCACATATTTTAATATGTATAACATATATTGTATTGATTGGTATCTAGGGGAGGGGAGTGAAACACAAGGCTATGCAAGGGTCAAGGGTCAATTTGTTGAAAAATTATCTGTGCATATGTTTTGAAAATAAAAAGTTTTTTTAATCTAAATAAATAAATGAAAGTGGCAAACAGAACTAAAAAAGAAAGAAAGTTAAAATATCACTAAAGTTGTTATCCCATGTCTAACAAATTGGACAAAAAAAATAATAGGGCTAAGAAAGGCTATGAAAATGATGCAGTTTGAGTGGTCTCAAGTCCTGGTGGTCTAGAGGTTAATGGCAATAAGAGAATTGTTAAGAATCCCCTTTAAATCGGCCACAGGGTTTAGGAGTGAAGGAATTCACTCATTCCCGAATTAGTAGCTGCAAAATAAAAGTTTATTGTTGGATAGCAATCAGGTTACCAAGAGATTGACTTGTATAATGGCAGATCTATTGGAAAATGTTGTTTTGAACTGAGAATACAGAAGGTCCTAGCAGCTGAGTGAACTACCTAGGTCCATCTGCAAAGATGTTAGTTGATAGAAGCTATTATATTGGGTGTCTTGGTGGGGGCTAGGACAACCTGAGCAGTTCAGACCCGGTGGGGGGGCTGGGACAGCCCAGGTTCCCAGGCTTAAATTCTTATCAGCCCGGATCTCCCATTGGAATTAATAACACTTCAAAAGGGGGGCTTTTTGACCAGGATTTTTAATTGAATCAAAGGCCCTGGCATCCTGGAAAGATCTGGGGAGGATCTGAAAGAGATCACAGATCAAAAGGAAATAATTTCTTAAAGGGCCACAACCTGCTTCAGAAAGACAAGTCCATTAATATACATACTGTTGATAGAGCTGTGAATTGGTTCAATCATTCTGGAAATCAGTGGGAAATTATGTGGACAAAACGACTAAAATGTTCTCATACTTTAGATGCAGAGATCCCAGTGCTAAGTGTATAAGGATAGTTAAGGATTAAAATTAAAAAAAAATTTTTAAAAAAGGATATATATACAAAATTTTTATAGTGGAATTTCTGTAGTAGCAAAAAACTGGGAATAGATTAAAGATTCATTAACTGGCAGATAGCCAAAAGGGTTGTGGTATATGAATGTAAAAGAATATTACTGTGCTATAACATCAATCAAAAAAACTTTATTAAGTTCCAGATACCATAAGCATTGGGGATTCAAAGAGGCAAAAAGATAGTCCATTCCTCCAGGAACTTATTGCCTAATGGGAGAGACAACATGCAAATGAATACATACAAAGCAAGCTATATATAAGATAAATAGGAAATAATTAACAGAGGGAAGGTACTTGAATTAAAAAGAATTGGGACTTTCAGCAAGAAACAATGAATATGAGCAATAACAAAAAGCCTGAGAAGACTCAAATGAACTGATACAAAGTGAAGTTAGTGGAACCACAAAAACAATAAACACAATAAATACAAGAATATCGGTTAAAAAAAAAAAAACTCTAAGAACAAAATAATAGAACTGCAATCTATGAAACAATAATGGCCAAAGTTGACCACAAAGAAACTATATGAAAAGGCACTTCCTCCATTTCCTTGAAGAGATGGTAGCCTATGAGTGTGAAATACTACATATGTTGTCCTACTTTTCAGTATTAATTTTACTGAATTTTTCCCATTTTTAAAAAATTTTTGTTATAAGGGATTTCTCAGGAGATAGAATGGGAAGAATATATATGCAAGCATGATTATGTTGGGAAATGTAAAAATGTAAAAACGAGGATAACAATAAAACTATTTTTAAAAGATTCGGAATGCAGGCATACCCCATTAAAAATAATTTGATATATGAAAATACAGATTTATTGATTGATTGATAAATTATAGGGTTTCACATTCCAAAAGACTTTTGAATATTACCAAAATTATTTGTTCATAGTCTTCAACCACATGTATTGAAAAGTTGGTTTTGGTCATATACTTCTGTTAATTGCCTAAAAGTTGAACTTTTACTTGTCAAATGCATGGTTTTTTTTAATCCTCATCCAACTTGATCTTCCCATAACAAAGATGAGTATTCTCTCCTCCCTTGCATTCTGTGATCACTCTGCTTGTTCTTTTCTCAATAGAAATAATTGGCATTCACATAAAACTTCTAAAATTTGCAGGCTGCTTGTTCATGTGATTCTCACAACTCTGTGAATTTCCACCTAGAATATTTTCCTCCCACACCTATCTCTTTGAATCCCTGATTTTCACCAAAATTTTCAATTCAACTACCTGTCTACATGAAATCTTTCTTGGTTCCCTTGGCTCCTATAATCCCCATCCTCCCTCAGCACCCACTCCAGCCAAAGCTACCCAAGAACTACCTTGTATGTGTTTTGTATATACCTATGAAAGTGAAGTAATGAAAAATAATTTAGGTGCTTACTACGCGCCAACCACTGGGGATATAAATAGAAAAAAAAATGAGACAGTCTTTTGTTTCTAGGCATTCATATTCTAATTGAAAGGGACAATATGTGGAGAAAGGTTCAGTTGTACAGAAGAATAAAAAGTCCTGTGGTCTTGAGGGTAGATCAGCAAGTTGAAAAGCAATGCTCAGGGACCTGAAGGGCAGAGGGTAGAGTCAATAGTAAAGGTCTTACTCTAGACCTGTAGTAAGTAAAATTTTATAGTAAAATTCACTGGGATATAGGGATGTTTGCATGATGTTTTGTCTTTGTATAACCAGAGTTTATTAGCACTTATTATATGCCCAATGAATGCTTGTTGTTTGAGAGACTGAAGTAAGTGTCATTATCCACCCCCATGTAACTCAGTGGAAAGAGATTTTTTTCCTCTTCTGCTTCTTAGGCTTCTCAGAAACCACAGAACTTCTGAGCTGAAGGAACCATCAAAGGTCAACCATCCCAGAACAAAAACGTGCCTTCAGAGCTCTTCCCCTACACCTCCTCCATTTTACAGATCAGAAAGCAGAGGATTATAGTGCTCAAGGGACCCTCACAAATTCTCACATCTAGCTAGTTAATGGTAACTGGTCCAGGAGTCTACCAGCTTACAGCAAACAAGTCGAATACAAGATGAAAAGAGGAAAATCTGATCACTATTTGGATCAAGTTCAAAAATCCACAAAACATAGTGGATTCTCGCAGCTGTAAGAGAGCTTCAGTTTAGAATAGGAAAACCACATAATCCGATTAGATAAAACAGGATGAGCACAATATTACAAGGATACTAAGAGATCACTGGAAGTCAAAATCAGCTTAGCCACTTCATATACTAAGGTGATTTCCCATTAATTAAGCTTTAAAAGATTAAAACTGCACTGAGTGTTTTGGAACTTGCTATATATATAATATATTAACATATATTATTATATATAAATACATATATTAATATACATCATATATAATATGGAATATATGAAAAGCATATATTATACATACATACACACAAACACACATACACATATGTTTTATATATATACATATATTATATATTATGTGCATATATACGTATGTACGTTGAGTGACTTATTGAATGAATGAATATATGTGTAAAATCAGTTTAGTGACAAGAAGTGAGTAGTGTCCTTGTGCTCATCCTTTTTTATCCAATCAACTTAATCAGTCTTAATGCAATTTTAAGCATTTTAGGACCCTCTATACACAGAGATATATTATTCAATAAATCAGCCAATATAGATGGACACACGCATTACATATGATATATACACATTGTCCAAAGTCTTAGTGCAGTTTTAAGCTTTAATAGCATATTTATATTTGTGTGTGTGTGTGTGTGTAAATATGCCACAGAGAGAGAAGTTAGAGAAAAATGAGGAAGAAAAGGTGAGAGAAAGAGAAGTGGAGAATGAGAGAGAGAAAGGGAACATATAAAAAAGAAAGAATAAGAAAGAGAAAGAAGAGGAAGAGGGAGAAAATGAGAGGCAAAGAGAGAGAAAGAGGTGGACGGACAAAGAGAACACAATGCTAACTAGCCGCCCCTCTACCTGATGTTATGCTTTTCATAGAATTAATTGCTCTGAGGTTGCCTGGCTTTTCCATCAGAGAATTGGGCTGCCCACTGCTTCATTCTGTCCCTATCAAGGATTCCCTAGAAAAGTTACTATTTACAAAAGTGCAAATTATGGAAATTGTTATGGATTAAGGGTAGGATTTTCCCCAGCAAGAAAAGAAAAGAAAACTGTGCCCAGAATACAAAGTGATTCAGGTTTGGGGCAAACAAATTTCTCTGTGTAGAAACAGGAGATTCTAAGACACTCAGAATGATCAGAACAGAATCTAATCACTCCATGTATAAGTTGGGAGGCTAGTGGAGACTGCTTTTTTGCAAGGCTGATAAAGAGCTGCTTGACGTCCCATTCCCACTTACCTCGCTTGGATCTATCTCCCCCTGGTTCACTTTCTCTCTGACAGTGAATCTTCACGTGTCACTCTTGCTTTCCTGCTATTGCTGACCAGACAACCACTCTGGCTTCGGCCGCTGCTTTTGGCAAAACTGGCAGATTTCAAAGACCAGTCATAAGGTCAATGCTAAAGAAAGAAAACCCACCAGAAGAATTAAAGCAGCCAACAGTCTAATTAGATAAATCCCAAGTCCATAGAGGGAATTAAATTACTTGTCTAATCAACTAACATTTATTAAGCAATTACTGTATATATAAAATTGTGCAAGGGACTGGGAGAAACAAGTCTAAAAGAATAAATTGCTATGCAAGATCAAAGGAGGAAGGTTGCTACCAGACTGTAACTAGCATGTATTAAGCCCCTACTGTATATCAAGTTATTATTAGTTGTGTCTGATTCTTCATGACCCCATTTGGGTGATATTGGTTTGCTATTTCCTTCTCCAGTTCATTTTATAAAGGAGAAAACTGAGATAAACAGGGTTGAGTGACTTGGCCACAGTCATACAGCAGAGAAGTGTCTGAGGCCAGATTTGAACTCAGGAGGATGAACCTAAGCTTTCCACTCTTCCACTGTATCATATAGCTGCCCTTTTGTTTACCAACTAATGAGGATATAAAGAAAAGCAAGAAACTGCCCCTGGTCTCAGGGAGCTAACAATCTAACAGGAGAGACAGCATGTCAACAATGATGTGCAAACAAGCTCCAGACAGGATGTTTTGGAGATAATTTCAGAGGGAAGGCACTAACTGAGGATTGGGAAGGATTCTTGCAAAAAGTGGGACATCAGCTGAGACTTGTAGGGAGTGATAAGGAGAGAGAGCATCCTGGCCTGGGGACACAGCCAGTGAAAATGTTGAGTCTGAAAATGGACTGTCTTGTGCAAATGGCATTGAATGACAGAATAAAGCAAGGGAAGTAAGGTAAGGAGACCACAAATTCCAAACAATTTCCTAATTGATATTGTATGCAACAAGGAGCCCCTGGAGGTTATGAAAAAAGGCTTCTCTGGGAGACTTAGCATTGAAATAGGGCTTTAAAGGAATGCAACAGGTAAAAATATAGGATAGTGCAATGTTCTAGAAAATAGCTTGAGCAAGACATTAATATGTGCAAGTACAAAACATATTGAGAAGCCAGAGAACCATCTAGTTTGACCAGAGCATAGAATTTGTAGAAATAAGTTATGTGAAATATGGTTGTAAAGGCTGGTAGAACAAGATGTCATAGTGTCTTCATTAAAGGAATTTGAGTCATTCATGGCAGCCAATCTGAAGGTTTCTAGGCAGACGAATGAATGCCTTGACCAGAGCAATGGATAAGAAAGATGACTTTGATAGGAAGGATGGATTGGATCTCTGCACTAGATTCATTCTAAATTGTATTACAGTCATTTATGCACATGTCTCATTTTCCCTCCTCATTTGTAAGGTCCTTTAGGGCCCAGCTTCTAAATGGGATCTTGTAACTGAATGGAGAGGTTCCAAAATTATGATTTATTAACACTAAATGTTTGATTTGCATGCTCATTTTTATATACCTTTATATCCGGGGTCATATAAAAATTTCTTGGGAGAAAAGGAGTCACAAGTGGAAAAAATTTAAGAAGTCCTGCTTTAGGGTAAAGATCTATACGGTTTCTTTATATTCTCCTCAGCACCTAATGTAATACTTTGACCCATAGTAGAACTCACTCCATTAAAAAAAAAAAAATTCACTGAAGGGCCATCTTCACTAGTACAAGGAAGAGAAAATTCTTATTATAGAAGCTTGATCTACCCATAACTTTCCAAAAATGCATAGATGTATATGCACACATACATATGTACATACATACAACATATACACATGGACACACACATACACAAATGGACACACTCACACACACTGGATTTAAGGCTCTGTCACTAACTAGATGTATGACTTTGGCCAGGTTTCAGTTGGATTCAATTTTCTCATCTGAAAAATGATGGGATACGTCTAGATCTGCCAGTTTCAGAACTCCTTTACACTCTTAAAAACTATTATGGACCACAAAGAGCTTTTCTTTATGTGGGTTAAAGCTATCAATGTTTGCTATATTGGAAATATAAACTAAGCAATTTTAAGATATTGATTTTTTTCATTCATAAAAATAACCATGATAAATGCATTACATGTTAATGTGAATAATGTCTTTTAATGAAAACTAAGGGGTTTTTTTGTTGTTGTTTTTTGCTAAGACAATTGAGGTCAAGTGACTTTCCCAGGGTCACACAGCTAGGCAGTATTAAGTGTCTGATACCAGATTTGAATTCAGGTCCTCCTGACTTCAAGGCTGGTGCTCTATCCACTGCACCACCTAGCTGCCCCCCAAATATTTCTAAAGTAAAAAATAATTAGAGAGAAGAGCAGCATTGTTTTACTTTTGGGGGGCAGAAAAATGTCTTGCTTAATGGAAAAACATCTAGATTCTCCTGTCTGCTTCTGTCTTCAACCTGGTGTCATAAGTTATTTGGATTGTAGAGATATGTAGTTGGGCAAGGGGACAGTATTTTGATAGACAAATAATGTCTTTACAATATGAAAATTTTTCACCTTGCTGATCTCCTAAAAGGGTCTCAAAGACACCCCCAAGGGTCCACAGACCATTTTGAGAACTACTCCTGTAGAACATATAAAAAGAAAATGGGGACCCCCAGCTGTCAGAGGACCACACTTGAAGATCTGCTGGCTTACATTATAGGAGCTGCCCTAAAAGATAATTACCTATTATCACACTAGGTTAATTAGATTCATATAGTGCTTCTGATTGTTAACTTTAATCACAAGTTTGTCTGAACTGACACTTTTATTGTCCCTGCCATTCTTGCTTGCCAGGAAGGATAATAAGACCTGGATTTCACAAGCTTGTACAGATGGTATTGTATGCTTTCCTGTTTCACAGGAGAAGCTCTGTGCAATGTTTTCCCAGAACAGAAGCTGTCCTAGAGGCACAGGGCCTTAAGCTAAGAAATGATTAACCTTTCCAATAGAACGACTATCAGATATCACTGAAAGCTGATGGGCTGTGACTCCTAACTAGAACACAGCTACAAAGTGTTCTAAGAAACTAAATGCCATGTGAAGCTATTCCAGTATCTTTGCCAAGAAAAACCCAAATGGGGTCACAAAGAGTCAGACATAATTGAAAAAAAAGTATTTTATCAATCAATAAACATTTATGCTAAGTGCTGGAGATATAAAAAGAAGCAAAAGATAACCCCTTCCTTCAAGGAATTTACAATATTTTTTAAAATTTTTTATTCTGAAATTAAGAAATAAAACAAGTATTTCCATAACATGGTGGAATAGAAAAAAAATGATTGTACATGAAACTACAAATATATTATGTACAACTTGCTATTTTTAAAAAAATATATAATAAAATTATAACTTGTAACTTTCTCTTTTTCCCTTTTTTTTCTCTACCTTTCTCTGTCTCTGTCTCTCTGTCTCTGTCTCTCTCTCTCTCTCTCTGTCTCTCTCTGTCTCTGTCTCTCTCTCTCTCTCTCTCTCTCTCTCTCTCTCTCTCTATATATATATATATATATATATATATATATATATCTTTCTGTCTGTCTTTGTCTGTTTCTTTTTTCTTCTATTCCCTCTCCCACATTAGAAATGGCTAGAGATTAGACACAAATAAGTTTATAAATATAAAACTGTTCCATACATACTTCTATTTATGAGCTCTTTCTCTGGATATAGATAGCATCTTCCTTCATATGTCCTTTATTGTTAATTTGAATATTTATAATAGTCAAAATGACTTATTCACTCAAAAACAATATTGTTACTATATATTTGGTTCTCCTCATTTTACTGTTCATTATTTCATGCAAGCCTATTCATATTTCTCTAAGATCATTGGGTTTATCATTTTTTATTTATTTATTTATTTATTTTGCTGAGGCAATTGGGGTTAAGTGACTTGCCCAGGTTACACAGCCAGGAAGTGTTAAGTGTCTGAGGCCAGATTTGAACTCAGTTCCTCCTGACTTCTGGGCTGGCTCTATCCACTGTGCCATCCAGCTGCCCCCAAGTTCATCATGTCTTATAGTACAATAGTATTCTAAGACATCAAGTAGCTTATAATTTAATGACTAAAACCTTATTGGAAAGAAATAAATAAGAACAAAGGAGCAGTGAAGTATTGCTATATATCAAGATATCTTTTCCCAAATGAAGGAAGGAGAAGCCCTGGATTGGGAAATTTTTTTGGAGGGGAGAGGTATTGTTTGTTTGTTTTGCCATGAGGAGGCAGCATGGTCTGGTGAAAAGGACACTGGTCTTAGAGTTAGAAACTGTGTGTTCAAATGCTACCTCTACTATCAACTGCATGTGTGATATTTGCCTCCCCCATCCCCCAGAATCTTTATGGTAAGCCAGAAGGATCGGACCAGATCCCCTTTGATGTTGCTTCTGATTTTAAAGCTAAGATCTTAAGATATTCTCCTAGGTAGAAATACACAAAGAGAAGGGATGAGAGGGAGCCCCAGAAAGTGATGAGAAGGTTCTTGGCTCTGGAGTCAGAGGTTACTATATGTGAGATTCTGGGCAGAAAGTCCACCCAGCTTCTCTGAGACAAAATCCCCCAGAAAACTTCATTTCCAAAATGAGGAAATTGGACTAAATTACCCTTCTCTTTCTTGTAATCAGAGGCAAGAGAAATAGAAGTGATATCATGGTGGGAGTATAATACAAAGATACCAACCAGCATGGTTGATGAGTCTAGATGAAGGTAGAGAAGATGGTACAGAAACAGAAAAAGAGATATGAAGGAAGCTACTGCCTCTGTAGACAACTGCTGGAGCTTGCTCTTTCTCATGCTATCTCTCTCTCTCTGCCTCTATTTCTGTCTGTCTCTGTCTTTGTCTCTGTCTCTCTCTGTCTCTCTCTCTTTCTGTCTCTCTGTGTGTCTTTCTGTCTCTCTGTCTCGCTCTTTCTGTGTCTCTCTATGCCTCTTTTTCTCTGTTTTGTCCCTCTCTCTCCGTCTCTCTCACTCCTTTCAAACTTCCCTTCATTGAAAAGACAAGCAATTTAATATAGCTTATATACATGATAGTCAATACAAAATATTTCATGATGTGAAAGAAAACATAAACCAAAAAACCCTCAAGAAAAATAATAATTTTTTAAAAAGTATGCTTCAGTTTGTATACAGGCATCATAGTTCTTTGAGGATGGATATAGCATTTTTCATCATAAGTCCTTCTAAGTTGTCTTGGATTACTGTATTGGTGAAAATGAAGTCATTCCTAGATGATAATTTTGCAATAATGCTGTTATTCTTTACACAATACATTTCACTTTGCATCAACTCATGGAAACCTTTCCAGGTTTATCTGATTATCACATAGTACAATTTATTCATCTATTCTCCCATTGATGGGCATCCCCTCAATTTCCAATTCTTTGCCCCCAGAAAAGGACTGCTCAAAAGGCCTAATGTACAAAAATAGATTCTTTTCCTTTTTGTTTTTTATTTCTTTCAAGAAATAGACCTATTGCTAGGTCAATAGGCTTTATAGTCCTATGGGCATATTTAGAAATTGTCCTATAGAATGGCTGATCAGTTCACAACTCCATCAATAATGCATTTATGTCTCATTTCCCCCCACATTTTCATCACCCTTTGTCATTTCCCTTTTTTTTTTTTTGATTAGCCAATCTAAAAGGTATATGGTAGTACTTCATAATTGTTTTAATTTATATTTCTCCAATCAGCAGTGATTTAGACATTATTGATCAGATAATTAAGACAACTCTAAGGTACCACTAAGGTACCTCTCAGACTGGCTAAGATAAAAGGAAAAGATAATGATGAATATTGGAGGGGATATGGGAAAACTGGGACACTAATACATTGTTGGTGGTGTTGTGAACTGATTCAACCATTCTGGAGAGAAAATTGGAACTATGCCCAAAGGGCTATAAAACTGTGCACACCCTTTGATCCTGTAGTGTCTCTATTACATCTATATCCCAAAGAGATCATAAGAAAGGGAAAAGGACCCACATGTGCAAAAATGTTTGTGCAGCCCTTTTTGAAGTGGCAAAGATTTGAAAACTGAGTGAATGCCCATCAGTTGGAGAATGCCTGAATAAGTTATGGTATATGGATGTTATGGAATATTGTTGTTCTGTAAGAAATGATCAGCAGGATGATTTCAGAGAGGCCTGGAAAGACCTACGTGAACTGATGCTGAGTGAAATGAGCAGAACCAGGAGATCATTATACAAGGAAACAAGATTAAACAATCAATTCTGATGGATGTGACTCTTTTCAACAATGAGATGATTCAGGCCAGTTCCAATGGTCTTGTCGATGAAGAGACTATCTACACCCAGAGAGAGGACTGTGGGGACTCAGTGTGGATCACAACATAGTGTTTTCACTTTTTTGTGTTGTTAGCTTTCCCTTTTTTTTCTTTCTCATTTTTTTTATTTGATTTTTCTTGTGTAACATGATAATTATAGAAATATGTCTAGAAGAATTGCACATGTTTAACTTATAATGGATTACTTGTCATCTAGGGGAGGAGGTGGGAGGGAAAGGGAGGGAAAAAATTGAAACATAAGGTTTTGCAAGGGTGAATATTGAAATTTCTCTATGCATGTTTTGAAAATAAAATAAAAATGAAAAAAAATAGTGATGTAGAATATTTTTTCATTTGGTTATATATAGCTATGATTACTTCATCTGAAAACTGTTCATATCTTTTGATCATTTATCAGTTGGGGAATGATTCTTATTTTTATAAATTTGACTCAGTTCTCTATATGTTTGAGAAATGAGGCCTTTATCAGACTTACTTCAAAATTTTTTTCACAATTACTCTTGCTAATTGTTTATTCTATTCTCTCTCTCCTTTCACCCTGTCTCTCCTAAAAAGTATTTTGCTTCTGACTACCCCTTTCCCTAATCTGCCTTCCTTTCTGTCTGTCCTCTCCTTATCCTCTTTCCCTTCTACTTTTCTGTAAGATAGATTTCCATACCCAACTGAATGCATATGTTATTTCCTCTTAGAATCAGTTCTGATGAGAGTAAAGTTCACTTACTCTCCCTTATTTCTCTCTCTTCCCTTCTACTGTAAAAGCTTTTTCCTGGCTCTTTTATTGTGATAATTTAGTCCATTCAACCTCTCTCTTTCCCTTTTTCCCAGCACATTCCTTTTTTACCCCTTAATTTAATTTTTGTATCATCCTTTCATATTCAACTCAGAGACATGCTCTCTGTCTATATATACTTCTAATAGCCAAAAAAAATGAGAAAGTTTTTTATGAATTATCATTTTCCTTTGTAGGAATGTAAACAGTTTAACTTTAAGTTCCTTATGATTTCTCTTTCCTGTTCATCTTTTTATGCTTCTCCTGAATCTTGTATTTGAAAGCCAAAATTTCTATTCAGCCCTGATGTTTTCATCAAGAATGCTTAAAAGTCCTTTATTTAATTGAATATCCATTTTCCCCCTGAAGGATTATATCAGTTTTGCTGGACATGTGATTCTTGGTTGTAATCTTAGGTCCTTTGCCATCTGGAATATCATATTTCAAATTTCCAATCCTTTAATATAGAAGCTGTTAAGTCTTATATTGGCCTAATTGTAGAGATGTTCTCAAAGATGAAATTCAAACTATGTGAATGCAAATGATTATAATCGTTATGGGCCAGAACTCTGTACTTAAAACAAGGATTCTTACAAGGTGTTAAGCCAGTGGAATTAATAATATAATGGTTATCTAGTTTAGAATGTGATTAATAGTTCTCTAGTACATGTAATTAGTAGTTAATAAAGTTCTATAAGATTCATATCTATGATAATATAATTATAAGAGAGCATATAAGCTTCAGACAAACTCAGCCAGATCCATTTTATCATCCACCTTTGTGGTGGCTGGAGGCTGAAGCACAAGAGCTCAAATTCAGAGCCAGATTCATTCATCCCAAGCCCTAGTGATTGAAAATCTATAGCAAGGACATGTTTAGAACCTGGGCAAAACTTGTTGTGACTTTCAGAGTATAGTGAACTCTGTAGGATACAAGCCCAATAAAATAGGCAGACTAGAGTTAATATACAAATCACCTTTGACCAACTAGCAGGTAAAGATCAGTATGCAGATGCTTTACTATAGATTAATTGCCCTTTGATAGCATATGAGCAAATTACTGCTGCTGCTATCAAGGCATGGGATGGGGCTCCCTCCCAGGACAAGATAGAGGGGAAGCCTTCATGAAAATAGAGCAAGATCTAAATGAACCTTTTGCTGATTTTGTGGGACATCTGCAAATAGCTGTCATACAAACAATTGGAGAAAGTACAGCTACAGGAATTATGATAAGACAACTGGCTAAGGAAAATGCTAATGATATTTGTAGAAGAATTATTCTGGGACTACACAAAGATGCTCCTTTAGAGGAGATCATAAGACGCTGTGCCACAGTGAGCACATTTTATACCCAGGCTATGATGCAGAACATGGGAAGACAGGGTCCCTCTTGGCAAGGGAATTCCAGAGAGACTCATCAATGCTTTCAATGTGGTAAAGTAGGGCATCTGAAAGCTCAATGTTGGCATAGAGATAGAGTGAGGATAGGATGGGAGAACAAGCCCCAAACCCTGTGTCCAAAACGCCAGAAGGGCTTCCACTGGGCCTCAGACTGTAGATTGACCCAGGGAAATGAGAGACAAGGCCCATCCTCAAGCCCTCAAACAAAAAACAGGTGGGGCTTGATGGCAGACAAGTTTATACCCAAAGAGGCTTTAGAAGTTAAGGACTCTGATATGATGAATCAGCAGAGAAGCAATCAGATGGGAGAAAGAGATTACAATTGGGGAGAATACAGGCTTTTTAACCTGATAGAAGGGCAGTGTCCAATGTGAGCAGCTCTAATATTATTGCTAGGTGAGATCCAGAAAGTGATAAATAGAAGGAACCAGATAGGTTAACTGCTTGGAGAAGAGGGTTTGCTTGTCTCTCTATAGATGGAGAAGGAATCAGATGGGTGCCAATGAGCACTTGGAGAGAGACAGAAAAAAGACAAAAACCTCAGAACAAAGGAAAAGACCTAAGAAACATCTGACACTGAAAGAGCATGGCTGATAATGAGACTGTTACAGAACTTCAAAACCCGCAGAAATCATTAGGTTCCCTGAGATGAAAAACTATTGATAAGACTGTTACAGAACTTCAAAACTTGAATCACTGGATTCTCTGACACATGAAGTAATGAACAATATGTTGGTTTTTATCTATTTCTAGAACTTATGGACATGCATAATTCCTCATGTTGTTTCATTTTGTTTGTTACATCACTGCTAACCTGTGCTATATTGCCATGTGTTATGTAATACCTCCCATGTTGATGGATTTATGTATACCTATTTCAAGTGAGACCCTTCAGAAACCTGCTAATCTGGTTTGATTCCCTATTTTCCTTTGGTTTTCATCTCCCTTCCTGAGATATCAGGGAGGGCATGATCATCTCCTTTTTTTGTATTTTCACCCCTTTTTTGAGAAGTCAGGGAAGGCATGAGCACCTATATTCTAAAACAAAAAAAGTGAGAGATGTTATAGGCCAGAACTCTGTATTTAAAACAAGGATTTTTACAAGGTGTTAAGTCAGTGGAATTAACAAGACAATGGTTATCTAGTTTAGCATGGTTCTCTAATTCAGTACCTGTACTTAGTACTTAATATAGTTCCACAAGATTCACATTTATGATAATGTGATTAGAATAGCGCATATAAGCTGGGACAAAGTCAGATTCATTCCATCATCCACCTTTGTGGTAACTGGAGGCTGAAACACAAGCCCTCGAAGTCAGAGAGATTCATTTCCATCTTCATCAGCCTCTTGGTGGCTGGCCTGTCCTCCTGCTCCCCCCACTGAGACCAAGGCCCATCTGAAAGGCTCTCCAGAAAGCTAGCTGGGCCCCAGCAAGGAGACAATAAAGAATTTGGTCTTTAACACCTGGCTATTCTTGTGGTGATTACTGAAATGAAGACTGCTCCCAAGATCTCCAGAAAACCAACCAATAACACTACATATAATGAGGAAGAAAGTGGGGGAATTAACTGGGGGAAAAAGAAAAGAATCTATATATTCTAAAATATTTATAGCAGCTCTCTTTGTGGTGGCAAAGAACAGGAAATTTCAGGGATGTCTGTCAATTTGAGAATGGCCAAACAAGTTGTGGCATATGATTGTGATAAAATACTATTATGCCATAAGAAATTATGAACTCCATGATCTTAGAGAAATATGAATAGGCTTGCATGAAATAATGAAAAGCAAAATGAGCAGAACCAAGAGAATGTTGGTAATAGCAATATTTAGCAGTAATAGCAATATTGCTTTAAGAACAATTTTGAATGACTAAATCATTTTAACTGTTCTAAATACTCAATTAACTGCAAAGGAAATATGAAGGAAGGTACTATCTCCATCCAGAGAAAAAATTCATAAATAAAAGGACATATGGAATGATTTTACATATGTATATGTGTATACATATAGATATATACATACATATATACATACACTTATATTTGTGACTAATGACAGCTAACTTTAGGGCAGGTATAAGGAAAGAAAAAAGAGAAATGTATAAAATAACTTTATTATATCTTTAAAAGAAGTAGCAAATTATACATAATAGATTTTATAGTTTCATGCAATCTTCATTTTTTATTATACTATGTTAATAGAAATGTTTGTTTTATTCCATAAATTTAAAATAAAATAAGTAAATGAAAATGTAAGAGATCACACTGTTGAAATGAATTAACAACAAAAACCAATGTTATGAGAACTCACTGACCACATATTACAAATGGAAAGAGATTTATATTTTAATTTAGAAGACCTGGATTTCAATCTTGGTTCTTCTGTCCCTACTTACTGATGTATGACCCTGGAGAAGTCATTTTACCACTGTCCTAGTCAGATCAGATTTGTTCAGTTTTTCCTACTACATTTTAGGAAAGACTATTTACAAGCTGAAGTGTGTCTAGAAAAAGCTGGCAGGATAGTCAGTATTCAAAACTATACTATGTGAGAATTAGTTGAAGGTAGTTAGGGGGCCCCTTGGATAGAGTACTGAATCTGGAATCAGGGAGTTATTCAGTCATTTTTCAGTCATGTCTGACTCTTTATGACCCTATTTGAGGTTTTCTTTGCAAAGATACTGGAGTGATTTGCCAGGGAGAACTAAATTCAAATTTGACTTTGGGCAATTTCCAACTTTATGACTCTAGGCAAATCTCTTTACCTTACAAGTCCTCTGCTTCTTCATATGTAAAATATTGTTAATAGCACCTATTTTCAAGGATTATTGAGAGGATCCATGTGATGATATATTTATGGTGCTTTGAAAACCTTAAAGCCTTAAATAAATGCTTTTATCTAGTCATTTTTCATGGTCCTATTTGGGGTTTTCTTGTACATCTATGTTTTGTCCTATCAGGAACTTTTATCCATCTTTTGTCCCATCCCTTTGTCACTTGTGCCAGTTTCTCATCTATCCCTTTAAATTTAACCCTGTACAACATCAATATTACAGGATGATCAATTTTGATGAACGGGACTCTTTCCAGCAGCAAGATGATTCGGGAAGTTCCAATGACCTTGTGATGAACAGAGCCATCTGCACTCAGAGAGAGGATGATGTAAACTGAATGTGGATCACAACATACATTCTCACTCTTTTTATTGATGTTCGCTTGCATTTTATTTTCTTCCTCATTTACTTTCATTTTTTTATCTGAATTTTCTTGTGCAGCAAAAGAATTGTATAAATATGTTTGCATATATTGGATTTAACATATATTTTAACATGTTTAACATATATTGGATTGCTTGCCATCTAGGGGAGGGGTGGGGGAAAGGAAGGGAAAATCTGAAACACACAATGCAAGGGTCAATGTTGAAAAATTATCCATGCATATGTTTTGAAAATAAAAGCTTTAAAAAGGAAAAAAAAATTAACCCTGTAGTTATCCATCTGAACAAGTCCCTCTTCTCCACCATTTGCATTCTTCCTTTCCTTTTCTTGAGGCAGCCAAATGCTGGCTATACTAAATATACGAAAAATACTAAAGAAAAGCAGGAAAGAATGCTGGTCTACTATAAACTTATTCTATTTCATCTAACTTGGATGTTCGCTGCTGCACAGCAAACCTTTGCTTCTTCTGATTAATTCCTTTTCACAGTCCCCTTGGCAGCTATTCCAAACTTCTCTTCTTCAGTCCCAGCTCCACTCCCAAATCCCCTCCCTCAGCAGATGACCTCATTTCCAACTCCAAAGAGAAGATTGAGTTCATGAGTAACATCCTAATCTCCCCTCCTTCATACACCATTCTCTCTTCTTATTATTCCTCTCGCTGCCAAGCTAATCTCTCCCCCTGTGTCATCCATGATCTCATTCCATTCTGTTCCTCTAAGGACTTGCCCTAGCAATTATTCCCTCTCATCTTCTTAGCTCCTGGTTCTCCCTTAAAAAAATGTATTCATCACATCAATTTAGAGTTAAAGGGAAACCCCACTCTTTCATTTTACAGATGAGGAAACTGAGGTCCACAGAGGTTGTGTAAATTACACAGGTAATAAATTGTAGAATCCACTGGAATTTGACCCCAAGTCCTCTGAATCTAAATCCAGTATTCTTTCCTTTCTATCCTTAATTTTTATTTTTATTTTTTTGGAGACAATCCAGGTTAAGTGACTTGCCTAAGGTCATATAGTAAGTGCCTAATGCTGGATTTGAACTCAGAACCTCCCAATTTCAAGGCTGATTTTCTATCCTCTCTGCTACCTAGTTACTCTATCTTTAATTTTTAAAAGTTTAAAAAAGCCTTCCCTTAAACATTCAACTCCTTCAAACTACTATTCTTCATCTCTTTTCTGTTCTTGCTGTTAAACCTTGAAAAAAAAAGTTGTCCTCACTTGCTACATCTATTTCTTTATCCCCATTTATACTGCTCAACTTCATGCAATTGGATTTCCAATCCTACCATTCTGCTAAAAGTGTTCTTATAAAAATTCATCAATGACTTTCAGTAATTGCTGAATCCTGCAATTTCTCAAGGAAAATAAAGTTTTAAAAAAAGTAAGAAATTTGCTTCAATCTGTATTCAGACACAATCAATTCTTTCTCTGGGTATGAATGGCATTTTTCATCCTAAATCCATCAGAGTAGACTTGGATCATTGTATTGCTGAGAAAAGCAAAGTCATTTACAGATCCTTATTGATCTTTCTACAGCACTTGCCTTTGTTCATCATCCCTCTTCCCACCTCCTCGCTTTTCGCTTCCTTTTCTCCTGGTTTTCCTCCTCCCTCTCTGACAGCTCTTAAGTGGGTCCTTTTTTATCATTCTCTTTCATTGTCTTTAAGCATAGATGTCCCCAGCATTCTCTCCAGGGGTCCACACTCCTTTGCTGATCTTGACCTCGTTTATTACTTCTACCCAGATGTCTCCCAAATCTAGGCTATACCTAGGAGGAACCTGCAAGACACTCCTGCATCATATCTACTTAAGGTGTAATGTTGCCTTAATAAGGTTAAATCCTTATTAATAAAGGTAACACAATTGAAGTCACTTCATTGGCAATGCTTTAAAAAGGCACGAGCTCACTTTGTCCCCCTTATTGGTGAGTTAACCCACTTTGATCTCTCTTTTATAGATGAGGAAGCTGAGATTCATGAAAGATTCATGACCATTGACCCTTGGTCGCTCGGCTATTAGGCATCAGAAGCAAGATTCAAATCTAAGTGTTTGACACTTAGCAGTACCGGTTGCTAGAGTCCCCTTTGGAAGCACAGAGTGCTGGGCCTGATGTTTGGAAAACTCATCTGGCCTCTGATACTTAGTGACCCTGGGCAAGTCACTTAATCCTGTTTGCCTCAATTGCCTCATCTATAAGATGGCAAACCACTCTCTGTCAGGAAAATCCCAAACTGGGTCACAGAGTCAGACAAGATTAAACAACAATATTGGTATTAGAAATATTAAGAAATACTAGTTTTCCAACTCAAAACCCTTTTCAAACTTTTTTTTTTATAGGAAAGTGGAAAGAAAGACAAAAGGCCTTTCTTGGGGGTTTTTTGGGGGGAGGGGTTATTTTTAATATTTTTCAGTTGCATGTAAGATAACTTTTTTTAATATTTGTTTTTAAAACTTTGAGTTCCAGATTCTCTCTTCCTCCCCCACCCCAGCCCCATCCTGAATTAAGAAGGCACATGTGAAATTATGCAAAATTTTTTTTATAAAATCATGTTGTGAAAAAAACCATACATTCCCCCCCCAAAAAAAAATCTCAAAACAAAAAATGGGTTCATGGAGGCCTACCAGGTTTTTCTGAAAGCATCCTGCTTATCATTTCATCTAAAATATTACATCATAATCACATATCACAATTTATTGAGCTATTCCCCAACTGATGGGTATTCCCTTAATTGCCAACTCTTTGCTCTCAGAAAAGAGCTGCTATTGGGAAAATATTTTTACAGTTAAAGGTTCTGATAAAGGTCTCATTTCCAAAATATACAGAAAATTGATCCTAATTTATAAGAAATCAAACCATTCTCCAATTGATAAATGGTCAAAGGATATGAACAGACAATTTTCAGATGATGAAATTAAAACTATTTCCACTCATATGAAAGTGTTCCAAATCACTACTGATCAGAGAAATGCAAATTAAGACAACTCTGAGATACCACTACACACCTGTCAGATTGGCTAAAATGACAGGAACAAATAATGATGAATGTTGGAGGGGATGTGGGAAAATGGGAAACCAATGCATTGTTGGTGGAGTTGTGAAAGAATCCAACCATTCTGGAGAGCAATCTGGAACTATGCCCAAAAAGTTATCAAACTGTGCATACCCTTTGATCCAGCATTGCTGCTATTGGGCTTATATCCCAAGGAAATACTAAAGAAGGGAAAGGAAACTGTAAGTGCCAAAGTGTTTGTGGCAGCCCTTTTCGTAGTGGCTAGAAACTGGAAAATGAATGGATGTCCATCAATTGGAGAATGGTTGGGTAAATTATGGTATATGAAGGCTATGGAATATTATTGCTCTGTAAGAAATGACCAGCAGGAGGAATGCAGAGAGGCCTGGAGAGACTTAAATCAACTGATGCTGAGTGAAATGAGCAGAACCAGAAGATCGCTGTACACTTCAATACTGTATGAAGATGTATTCTGATGGGAGTGGAAATCTTCAACATAAAAAAGATCCAACTCACTTCCAGTTGATCAACGATGGACAGAAACAACTACACCCAGAGAAGGAACACTGGGAATTGAATGTAAACTGTTAGCACTACTGTCTATCTACCCAGGTTACTTATACCTTCGGAATCTAATACTTAATGTGCAACAAGAAAATTGGATTTACACACATATATCTAGGTTATACTGTAACATATGTAAAATGTATGGGATTGCCTGTCATCTAGGGGAGGGAGTAGAGGGAGGGAGGGGATAATCTGGAAAAATGAATACAAGGGATAATGTTATAAAAAAATTACTCATCCATATATACTGTCAAAAAATTATAATTATAAAATTAATTTTTTAAAAGAGATTTAAAAAAAAAGAAAAGAGCTGCTATAAATATTTTTGTACATATATGTCTAAGGCCTTTCTTTGAAATAGAGTAAGGAGGATAGCCAAACTTAATGAGTGTCTAAGTGGAGTGATTGCCTTCCCAGCACCTGGAATGATTGTTGCCAGGATTCACATAAGCACAGAATCTGTTCTCTTGAAATTCAAGATTACGATATAAGGAGGTAGAAGTAGATGGTGCAGTAAAGATAGGAATTCCTACAACCTCTCCTCCAAACCACTCCAAATTCCTTTAAATAATGACTCCAAACAAATTTTAGAGTGTCAGAAACACTCCAAAAGACAGACCAAAACATTTCCCAGCTGAAAACAACTTAGAAGGTCAGCAGGAAATTAGAAAGGGTCCAGCATGCAGTTCCCAGTGCAGGCCGTGACAGACCCCAGCCCCAAACTGGACTCTGATACGGCCCAAAACAAACCTTGATTCAGTGGCAGTGCTGGTGACTTCCAGACCTCTCAGCTCAGAGACCCCCCAGAGGACTTGACGGGTCAGCAGAAAAGGTCTGAGGAGGTAGGATGGGAGTTTAGCCTGTAATCCCAGCCCAGGCTGCATCAATCCAGCCCCGGCCAGGGTTAGGGTTAGGCAATGATATGGGAGTCTGGTGTGCAGTCCCAGTGCAGGCCTGGCCCCAATCCCAGGGCAAAGCAGAACTCTGTTGATTCAGCACTCCAGATCTTACAAATACAGTAGGGCAGGGACATTGCTAAAAGCTCCAGGACAGAAAGGCGAGCTTGTGGTCAAGTTCCTAGAAGGATTCTCAAAACAGCTGCACAAACCCCTAAAGCTTGGACAGTGCGCCCTTCACTCTGGAGACAGAGCCCTACTTTAACAAGGAGTTAAAAGCCAAGTAATAGGCTAGGGAAATAAACAAGCAATAAAAAAGTTTTCTGACCATTGAGAGTTATCATGGTGACAAGGAGAATCCAAACACACACTCAGAAGATGTTAAGTTGAAGCTCCTACATTCAAAGCTTCCAAGAAAAATAAGAATTGGCCTCAGGCTATCGAAGAGTTCACAAGGGATTTCAAAAATCAAGTTAAGACAGATAGATGAAATATTGAGAAGAGAAATGAGAGCAGTACAAAAGGAAATACAAAAAGCTAATGAGGTTCGATTGTTCAATAAGGAAGAGAGTCATCTACACCCAGAGAGAGAACTAGGGAAATAAGTGTGGACTGCAACATAGCATTTCCACTCTTTCTGTTATTGTTTGCTTGCACTTTTGTTTTTTTCTTCTCAGGTTATTTTTACCTTCTTTCTAAATCTGATCTTTCCTGTGCAACAAGATACTGAATAAATATGTATACACATATTGGATGTAACATATACTTTAACATATTTAACATGTATGGGACTACCTGCCATCTAGGAGAGGGAGTGGGGGGAAGAAGGGGAAAAGTTGGAATAGAAGATTTTGCAAAGGTCAGTGTTGAAAAATTACCCATGAATATTTTTTGTAAATAAAAAGCTACATTTAAAAAAAAAAATGCTAACAAGAAGAAAAAGCAAAATTGGCCAATTTTGGAAAGGAGGTATAAAAGCTTGCTAAAAAAAATAATTCCTTAAAAAATAGAATTGAGTACATATCCTTTGACCCAGCAGTGTTTCTATTGGGATTATATCCCAAAGAGATCTTAAAGGAAAAAAAGGGACCCAAATATGTAAAAATGTTAGTGGCAGCCCTTCTTGTAGTGGCAGGAAACTGGAAACTGAGTGGATGCCCATCAATTAGAGAATGGCTGAATAAATTGTGGTATATAAATATTATGGAATATTAATGTTCTGTAAGAAATGACCAACAGGATGATTCAGAAAGGCCTGGAGAGACTTACATGAACTGATGCTGAGTGAAATGAGCAGAACCAGGAGATCATTATACAAGGAAACAAGACTATAGGACCGTTAATTCTGACTAACGTGCCTCTCTTCAACAATGAGAGGATTCAAACCAATTCCAGTTGTTCAATGATGAAGAGATCCATGTACACACAGAGAGAGAGGACTATGGGAACTGAGTGTAGACCATAGCATAATATTTCACTCTTTTTGTTGTTGTTTGTTTGCATTTTGTTTTCTTTTTCATGTATTTTCCTTTTTGATCTGATTTTTCTTGTACAGCAAGATAATTGTATAAATATGTATGATATTGGATTTAACATGTTTTTTAACATGTTAAAAAAATAGAATTGAGCAAATGGAAGCTAATGACTTTATGAGAAATCAAGCAAAACTAAAAAGTGAAAAATTAAGAAAAATGTGAACTATATCTTTGGAAACATAACTGACCTGGAAAATAAGTCCAAGACAGATAATTTAAAAATTATTGGTGTACCTGAAAATCATAATTTTAAAAAAGCCTGAATATCAAGAAATTATGCAAGGAAAATTGTCCTGATATTCTAGAACCAGAGGGTAAAATAGAAATTGAAAAAATCTACTGATCACCTTCTGAAAGAGATCCCCAAATGAAAGCTCCCAAGAATATTATAGCGAAATTCTAGAACTCCAGGTCAAGGAGAAAATATTGCAAGCATTAAGAGAAAAAAAATAATTCAAGCATAGTGGAGCCACAGTCAGGATAACATAAGATTTAGCATTAAAGGCCCAGAGAGCTTGCAATATGATATTCTGGAGAGCAATAGAGCTAGGATTATAACCAAGAATCACCTATCCAGCAAAACTGAGTATAATCCTTCAAAGAAAAAGGTGGTAATTTAATTAAATAGAAGTTTTCAAACACTTGTGATGAAAAGACTACAGCAGAATGGAAAATTTTATTTTCAAATGCAGGACTCTGGAGAAGAATGAAGAAGTAATCTGGAAAGTGTTATAAGGAACTTAAGGTTTATCTGTTTACATCCCTACTTGGGAGAATGATACTTGTGACTCATTAGAATTTTCTCATTCTTATGGCAGTTAGAAGGAGTTTATATAGACAGAGGGCACAGGTGTGAATTGGAGATGAAAGGATAATATCTTTTTTTAAAAATGATGAAATTAAGGGGTAAGAGAGGAAAGTACTGGGAGAAAAGGAAAGGGAGAAGTGAAATGGTGTAAATTATCTGCCATTTAAAAAGAGGCAAGAAAAAGTTTTTATACTGGAAGGGAAGAGGGGAGGAGGGTGAGAAAACCAACTTTACTCTCCTCAGAATTGGCTCAAAGAAGAAATAATATACATATTCAATCGAGGGAAATACATTTGTTAATAGTAATTGTAAAAAAGAATTTCAAAGCAAGTTTCTCTGATAAGGCATCATTTCTTAACCATAAAGGGAACTGAGTCAAATTTATAAAAAACAAGAGCCATGACCCAGTTGATAAATGATGAAAAAACATGATCTGTGTCCAAATGATGAGGAGTAAACTGAGGCTCTGAACCGTGATAGGTCAGTTCTTTTCAGGTTGTCTGATTACCTCTCTCCTTCCCCGAAGTCCCAAAGGGTGGGTCCTTTTAGCGCATGAATTTCGCTACTCAATGCTATGTGGAAACTAAGTCTGTATTGATTAGAATGGAAACACCGGAGGATTGGAGGGCAAAATGGCTGCAAGGTACAAGGCCAATTTTGCAAAGAATAGATTTTTGGGGAATCTGTTTTATACATGAGCACAATCATTCCGATGTAGTGATGTTTGCATTCAAGGAGGTTCTGGAGGGTTTTGTAAATAAGACAGGAATTCTCTGTTGTTATCTCCTTCAACCTGTCCCAAGACAGGAATTCCCTGCTGGTATTTTGGACTATCTCTTTTTGACCTTACCACAAAGGGCTATAAATTTATGCATATCCTTTGATCTAACAACACCATTACTTGGCATGAATACCAAAAGAGATTCAAGAAAGAAAAAAAAAAAAAAAAGGAAAACGACTTATATGTACAAAAAATATTCACAGAAGCTCTCAGAGCAAAAATATTGGAAATAAAGAAAATACCCATCAATTGAGGAATGCCCAAACTGTGGAGTATATTTATGATGAGATATTATTATTATATTATTATTCAAAGAATAACTGAATGACTAAGCTTTTTTTGAGTAATTTGAATGTTCAAATAAACCATGAAGGACTAATGAAGGAAAATGCTATCCACCTCCATAGAAATTATATGGAAGTATGTGTTATGCGGTTCTACATATATATTAATATCAAACGCTGGCCTTCTCTAATACAGGATTGGGAAAGACACTACTCAGAACTCAAAATGTAACAAAAAAAATGAAAATTTAAAAAAAAAAACAAAAACCACTCCCCAATCCCATCCCCTCAACAAATGAGCTAATATTCATTTGATGTGTGGAAGAGCACTTCCTGCTGGTCAGGAACTCTGTGTAGACAGAGAATCTGATGAGGAGAAATTGAGACTCTAAGCCGAGATGGATCAGCTCTTTTTCTGGTGTTGTGATTACCTCTCTCTCCTTCCCCAAAATAACCAAAGGCAGGTCTGGATAGCAAATGAATTTGCTACTCAATGCTAATCAAAACAAAGTCTCTATTGATAGTAAAGGGATAGATTGGCATTTGGCCTCCAGAAAGGCCAAACTGCCTGGCAAGGGCCGGGACGCCAGAACAAGTTGGCGGGCACAAGGCAAGGATAAAAGGACTACATTTTATACATAACCAGGATCATAAAACAACGTTTGCACAGAGATATTATCCAAGAGGTTCCAGAGATATTTGTAAATAAGACAGGAATTTCATTTGTGTCCCAAGTTATCTTCTTTAACCTCTCCTAAGAAAGGAATTTCCTGTATCTTGGGCTATCTCTTTTTGACCTTATCATTTCTCCCCCCTCAAATAATTGGACCCAAATTCTTTTGGGAGTAAGGAAAATGGGCATGGAAGATTGTTTAGCTGCTTCCTGCTGGAAAGGGGCGTCGAAGGGAAAGGGGGGGAAAGAGCAGGGGAGAGTTGAGATCTAAAAGCAATAGCCATAGTGTTAAAAATGCCCATTCCAAATCTTAAACACACAGTAGTAGATAACCCAGACAAGGTTTAACAGTCATTCATCAATCATTCCCAGAGTCCTCCATAACAGTCCAAAGTTCACTAGAAGCAGGGTCCAGTCCAGGGTCTCTTCTAAAGCTGATGTAGGCTGAGATATGATTGGAGGTTCCTGAGAACGGGTCTGCATTCCTTGCAGAGGGTGGGTCTGTTGTGCTGACAATCAAAGCTGATCAAAGCTGATCTAGGTCCCAGAAGATCTGTAATTTGACCAAAATCTAGAGCAAAAACATAAATCTAACAAATAAAGGTTAGAACAACCTGTGATAGAAAGAGTAGTCCACAAAACTGCTGCAAAACTATGTGAAGTAATGAATTTGCTTTACAATCCAATCTCAAGTCTCAACAATAGTTAGGTCTTACAGACCTCTGTTAATTGTCCTCATTTAAAACCTTAAAGAAACAAAACACAAATATCCAGTAGCAGACAAATGACCAGGCAAAAAAAAAAAAAAAAAAAAAAAAAAAAAAAAAAAAAACTTATTTGCCCAAGCATTTAGAATACAATGATTACATATAATCAGACTGAAAATAGCAAGGTATGACATAATTGAATCGCATTAACAATTCTATTGACCATTGCTCTGATCATAAAAATCAGTTACAGGAGGGGAAAAAAAATGCAAGAACATAATTATAAGATGAGCAGTTAAAACTCAATCTTTAGTACATACAGAATGAAATAACTTTAAACTAGTTTCATTCCAGTCAATTGTCCCACTAACTATCAGAAGGTGGAGCTTTAAAACTCCTAAACAGCCTTAACTAATTAACTATAAGCTCAAGAAAATTTTATTCCCACTAATAGATTCCACTAATCAGATTTCTGATAAATTCTAAATAAATATTTATCATAACCTTATCTTGATAATAGTAAGGAATTTGTCTCAAGTTCACAACTTAAAGAATTATCATATCCAAATAGATGTTTCATAAGTGAACATTATACATACAATTCATTTTGCTTTTAAAATACTCATTACATAGAATATCCCAAATTGCATATTGTCCTTAACAGAAACATTTTCAAAAAGACAAAGAAAAAGAATTATTATTTTAGAGGCTCTTTAAATAATCTCAGAATGACCCAATACAATACAATCTATTTAAACTTATATTTTAAACTTATACAGAATCTCCAAATACCCGATAAAAAAATAAAAGAAATTCTTAAAAATAACAAACTTTTAGAAATAATCCTACAACAGTAGGGATTACATTTATGACCATATTCTTCAAACAAGAAAATCCTTATGTATCAAGAAACAAATATTCAATCAATTAACCTAAACGTGAGTTTTCTCTTTAAATCACTGGGTTTTTCCCCCCCTCTGGCAGCAACTTGACAGGAAAAAAAACAAAACGGCAGGAGCACACCTAGGGGATGAAGGGAGGAAAGGAAAGGATTCCATGTGGCCACCCTTCCCCCTTTCATTTTCCCATCAGTTTATTCACTTCTTCCTTTTCTCTTGCTATATACTTAATTTCCAACAACTTTTCTGACTAGATGCTCCACTACTAGAGATACATTATATTGTGCAATAAGAGATAACATCTCCCCAGGACAGATCGTGCTGGAAAGGAACGGCAGTAAACCCCCTCAATAAGTTTCTCCATTAAATGGGAAAAATCCCAAAAAGGGAGGGGCCTTTGCCCTCTAAGTGTTTCCCCCAAAGAGCTGGCCATTTCTTTCTGGAGCTGAGGCTTAGAAGATAGCTAAATCAGAGTCCTGGGCCACAGCTGTAGTAGTCAGATGCAGGAGGGGTAGAGAGGGTGGAGGCTCCAGGGCTGGGAAACCTGCTAAGGAGCAGGAGAAAGGAGCCTCGCTTCTCAGCCGAGAAGGACAAAGCATTGAAGTATTCCCAGAGTCCAGCTCTGGGGGTAAGTTAGGAGGGTCCTGCTGGGGATCAGCGTCTCTCCCCAGTTCCCCTTCGGTAAACTTAGGCAGAACCTGCAAGTTGACCACAGTTTGGGATTCTAGGAGAGGCCCCAGAAGACTTGCACATAAGCAATTTCTGACCATTTACCTTGTCTTCTGCAAAATAAATCTAACTCCCTAATAGTAGAGAAATTAATTGAGCCATAATAGGCCAATTTTCCTGATTGCCCAGTTTATAGAGGGGTACACAGAATCGCAATAGTGAATAAGGCTTTTCAATTTTAATTTGAGTCCGAATCTGTATCTGTTTCTCAAAAGGCAGCCCAATGGTGAATCTTTAGGGATGGAGGAGAAGAACTAACCTATTTTTGCCATCACACAAGCCCGAAAATTTCCACTTCTATAGCTCAATCTGATCTTAAGTCTCTGTCAGATTCCACAAATGCTCCCCTGTCTCTGTACAGGAGAACTATTTGTCCAAAAACAGGAATTCGTTTATACCCAGCGACCTGAGCCAAACAATCCTCAGAGCTTTCCTAGCTCCCCGCAGTTCAAGGCCACTATGTCCTAGGAATTTTGAACTGAGCCCCGCTTTTAGAAGAAAGTTATTTCCAGTTTACCTCCATAAAATTTCCCATTCGAGGTCTACCAAATGATGAGGAGAAATTGAGGCTCTAAGCCGAGATGGATCAGCTCTTTTTCTGGTGGTGTGATTACCTCTCTCCTTCCCCAAAATAACCAAGGGCAGGTCCAGATAGTGAATGAATTCGCTATCAATGCTGTATCAAAACAAAGTCTTTATTGATAGTAAAGGGATAGATAGGCATTTGGCCTCCAGAAAGGCCAAACTGCCTGGCAAGGGCCGGGACGCCAGAACAAGTTGGCGGGCACAAGGCAAGGATAAACCGAGTGCCAGGACTCCATTTTTAGAAATTCATTTTATACATAACCAGGGTCATAAAACAACGTTTGCACAGAGATGTTATCCAAGAGGTTTCGGAGATATTTGTAAATAAGGCAGGAATTTCATTCGTGTCTTAACCTCTCCTAAGACAGGAATTTCCTGTATCTTGGGCTTTTTCTTTTTGACCTTATCAAATCCATGTGGGTATTTGTACATATTTCTATCTGTACGTCTCCCCCCAATAAAATGTCGCTCTCTGAGGTCAGGAACTGTTTCACTTTTGGTTTTTTTATTATCTCATACACCTAACACAGTGTCTGAGATAGAGTAGGTACTTAATAAATGTTGGGGTGGTTAACTCCAAGTCTAAATCTTCCTTCTATCCTACACCTCTGGATCTCTGCCTCCCCAGATTTTCTCAGAACACTTTGTCCTTTGTTCTTACCATTGCTCCCTCATAATACTCTACGTGATATTAATTTGTATATGTATCATACACCTTCCTAGTAGATTTGTAAACTCCTTGAAGGCATTGTTATAGCTGTATATTCAAGTCCTGGCCCAGAGTGGATACTTGATAATTGTTTATTTATTAGATTTGGTGGAACTTATCTGCCCTGGCCTTCCAGGATTGCAGTTTGTGAGAACTGAGGGACTGTTCAGGCCACAAAGGGGCTTTGGAAGAGGCTTACCACATAATTTCTTGACTAACTAGATATGACAGACAGGTAGGTGGTACACTTGGTACTAGCCATGAAACTGTCATGTAATCTTTCTCAGCCACATTTTCCTTATCTGTAAAATAAGTATAATAATCGCACCTACTCACAGGGCCATTGTGAGGGACAAATGAGAAAACTTATGTACAATGCTTTGTAAGCTTTAAGGTGTTATGTAAATGCTAGCTATTATTATAATATCTTCTCCCAATAAGCATCAAAAACCTAATAAATACAAATGCTACAGAAAGTATTCTAATCAACAAAAAAATATCAGAATGATTTCACTTTCCCATAGATGACCCCTCCAAACAAAGGCCCAATCATGGCCTTTTATTCATTCATTCTTTAACCAGTCAGTCAATAAACATTTATTAAGCACTTATTATGTGCCAATATTTTTCAAATGTGCTATAACAATGACAGTAGGTGTGGATGAGAACAATTTGTTCCAACAGCAATGAAGGTGGATGAATTAAATTAAATTAAACTTATGCAGACATCAGAGATGCCCCAATATTCCACTGCATCCTGGACATCAACAGTGAGGAGCTTTCTTTTCTCTCCAATTCCTCATCTCACATCACTTAGATGAATTCCAGATGAATTCACATAAAAAGGGAGTCCTTCACTTGATGAGGCAAAGTGCTTCCACTCTATCCTATCATCATCAGATCACACCCTCAATCCTTCCTACTCATCTCTCTTCACTCTCTATTGTTTCCTGTCTGTTTTCTATCTAAAAATATGCCCTTCTCTTCTCAATCTTCAAAAAACTTTCATTGCATCCTTCCATCCCTGCTAACTATTACCTTTATCTCTTCTGCTCTTTGTGGCTAGATTCCTTGAAAAAGCTGCATACTAGAGGAATCTCGATTTTTTTCTCCTTTCATACACTTCTTAACCCTCTACAATCCAGCTTTCAACATCAATGTTCCACCAAAACTGATCTCTACAAAATTATCGATCCATCCTCCATTCAATTAACAAACTGGTTTTCCTAAAGCCTGAGTCCAATAATAATTTACTGTATCAAAAAACAAACAGAAATCACATGATTATCTCAATAGATGCAAAAAAAGCATTTTAATACAATACCCATTCCTATTAAAAACACTAGAAAGCATAGGAATAAAGGAAGTTTTCCTTAAAATAATAAGGAGCATCTACCTAAAACTGTCAGCAAACATTATATGTAATAGAAGTAAGCTTAAATCCAACCATATTACTCTTTCAATCAAAAATCTCCAGTAGCTCTATTGCTTCTGGGATCCAAAACAAAATCTTTTGTTTAACATTCAAAAGCCCTTCAAAATCTAATCTGGTCTGCCTTCTTTTCAGTCTTCTTACACCATATATTTTCCCTACCATATATTCTTCAATCCACTTTGTTGGTCCACTAACAAAGTATTCTATCTCTCTGCTTAAAGCATTTTGTCTCCCATACTTGGAAAACTTACCCTCTTTATATTTACTTACTGATTTCCCTAACTTCCCTGCAAATACCAATTGAAATTCCATCTTCTATAGGAAGCCTTTTCCACATTTTTTAAATTCTAGTGCCTTCTTGTTTTAATGATTTCCTATTTATTCTGTATAAAGCTTGTTTATACTTTTTTTACTTATTGTCTCCCACATTAAATTTTGAGTTCCTCAAAAGTAAAGATATTCTTTTTTTTAAATTTATTTAATTTTTAATTAAAGCTTTTTATTTTTCAAAACAGTGGGCAATTCTTTAACATTAGCTCTTACAAAACCCTGTGTTCCAATTTTTCCCCCTTCCCCCACACCCTCTTTTAGATGGTAAGTAGTCCAATATATGATTTTTTAAAAAATTCTTCAATCTGCTCTCTGAATTCAAAAGTTTTCTATCTGGGAGTGGACAGCATTTTTCATTCAGTTCTTTGAGACTGTGATGAGTTACTGCATTAATCAGAGATCCTAAGCCTTTCACAGTTGATTATCTTCATAATATTGCTGTTACTGTATAAATTGTTCTCCTTGTTCTTCTCATTTCACTCTGCATCTGTTAAGGTAAATCTTCCCTGGTCTTTCATAAGCAAAAAATAATAATAATAACCTAGACATTATCTTTCAAGAAATTATCAAGGAAAACTGCCCTGATATTCTAAAAACCAAAGAGTGGTTCTAGAATACACTAATCACTCCTGAAAGACAGTGCAAAATGAAAACTCCCAGGAATATTATAGCCAAATTCCAGAGCTTCCAGGTCAAGGAGAGAATATTGCAAGCAGCCAAAAAAGAAAGAAGTCAAGTATTATGGACTCACAGTCAGGATAGCACAAAATTTAACAGTTTTTACACTAAAGTTTCTATGCTACATTATACTAAAATATGATATTCTAGAGGAAAAAGAAGTTAGGATGATGACCAAATATCATGTACCCAGCAAAACTGAGTATAATCCTGCTTCAGGAAGAAAAATGGATGTTCAAAGAAATAGAGGACTTCAAGCATTCTTGGCAAAAAGATCAAAGCTATGAATAGAAATTTTGACTTGCAAATAGAAGACTCAAGAGAAGCAGAAAAAGATAAGCAGAAAAGGAAAAGCATAAGAGACTTAATAAAGGTAAACTATTTATATTCTTACATGAGAATATAATACTTGCAACTCTCCTGTTAAGGTAGTGAAGAGTATATGTAAACAAAGGACACAAGTGTGATTTGAATATGAAAGAATGACATCTACAAAAATAAAATTAAAGAATGAGAAAGAGGAATACACTGGGAAAATGGGAAAAGTAAGGATAAAATCGCATAAAGTATCTCATATAAAAGAGGAAAGAAAAAGCCTTTACATTGGGGGTGGAAATGGAGGGGGTTGGAGAACAGAGAGTTAATAAACCTTATTCTCCTCAGAATTGGGATAGAGGAAATAATATAGGTGTATACTCAATTTGATATATAAAAATATGCCTTATCCTACAGAAAAATAGGAAAGGAAAGGGAAGGGGGAGGTGATAGAAAGAAAAGCAGATGGGAGAAGGTGGTGGGTCAGAAGCACTTTTGAAGAGGGACAGGGTGAAAGGAGAGAAAGAATAGAATAAACAGGTTGAAGGAGAATAGGATGAAGAGGAATACATTTGGCAATCATAATCATGAAAAAAATTTTGAAGCAAGTTTCTCTATAAACGCCTTACTTCTATAGAGAACAGTCAAGTTTATAAAAATAAGAGCCGTTCCCCAACTGATAAATGATCAAAAGATATGATGAAGTAATCAAAGGCTTTCTATAGTCATATTTCAAAATCCTCTAAATCATTATTGATTGGAGAAATATAAATTAAAGGAATTCTAAGGTACTGCCTCATACCTATTAGATAAGCCAATAGGACAGAAAAGGAAAATGACAAATGTGGAGGGTTTATGGAGGAAATGAGACATTAATGCACTGATAGTGGAGTTGTGTGATTTGATTCAACCATTCTGTAGAGTAATTTGAAACTATGCCCAAAGGACTATAGAAGTAGGTCTGTATTTCAAAGAGATAAAAAAGAAAAAGAAAAAGGATCTTTATGTACAAAAATATTTATAGCAACTCTTTTTCTGGAAGCAAATAATTGGAAATTGAGGGACTGGCCATCAATTGGGGAATGACTAAATAAATTATGCTATGTGATTGTGATGGAACATTATTGTACTAAAGAAATGATTAGCAGAATGCTCTTAGAAAAACCTGGAAAATTTTATTTGAGCTGATGCAAAGTGACATGTACTGTGTACAAAGTTACAGCAACATTCTAAGATGATTACCTATGAACAACTCAGCTATTCTAAGCAATACAATTATCCAAGACAATTCAGAAGGACTTATAATGAACAATGCTATCCATTCCCAGATAAAGAAATGATGGTGTCTGAATGCAGATTGAAGCATATTTTTAAACTTTCTTTATTTTTCTCAAGTTTTGCTTTTTGATCTGTGTTTTCTTTCACTAGACTAATATGGAAATGTTTTACATGACTACACATGTATATAAGCTATATTAAATTGCTTGCCATCTCTATGACAGAGATGAAGGAGGAAGGGAGAGAATTTGGAATTCAAAGTTTAAAAAAATGAATGTTAAAATTTGTCTTTACAAATAATTGGGGAAAACATAAAATAGTAAATAAAAGAAAATGAAAAAAGAATATTGAAATGAGGAACACATAAGAGATAAAATAGATAAGTTTTACACAAATAAAATCAATGCAGCAGCTAGGATAAGAAAGAAAACTGACAATTAGGAAAAATAAACATTTTATCACATCTCTGATAATGATGGCTTAATATTCCATTTGAGAGAGAAGTAGTACAAATATTTAAGACCAATATCCATCATTTAATGTATAAATGGTAAAAAGATAGAAATAAACAGCTCTCGAAAGAAAAATCATAAATTATTATCAACCTTATAAAAGACTGCTCCAAATCGCTACTAATAAAAGAAATGCAAATCAAAACAATTCTGAAGTTTTACTTCAAACTCAGCAAATTGGCAAAGATGACAAAAGAAGGCAATAGCCAATATTGGAAAGACTTCTGAAAGATCAGCACTCTGATATCCTGTTGCTAGAACTATGAACTAATGCAATCATTCTCAAAAGCATTTTGAAATGATGCTTTTTTAAAGTTCTTGACATTTGACCCTGAGATCTCATTACTAAGCATAATCAAATCAAATCATCAAGCAGATCAAATACAAGAAAAAAGATTTTTCCATATGTGCCAAAATATTCACAACCACCCTTATTTCAGTAGAGCTAGAAACAAAGTAGGTGTCCATCAATTGGGGATTGTCTAAATGAATTATGATGCATATCTCTAATGAAATATTTTACTGAATATAAGAAATGACAAGTATAAATAATTCAGAAAAACATGCAAAAACTTATGTGAACTAAGTTTATTAGTATTATTGACTAATTTCCTAAGACTGAAGTAAGCAGAATCAGGAAAACAAAATTGCTAATGATTACAATTCCGAAGGTATAAGTAACCTGGGTAGATAGACAGTAGTGCTAACAATTTACATTCACTTCCCAGTGTTCCTTCTCTGGGTGTAGTTATTTCTGTCCATCATTGATCAACTGGAAGTGAGTTGGATCTTCTCTATGTTGAAGATATCCACTTCCATCAGAATACCTCTTCATACAACATTGAAGTGTACAGCGATCTTCTGGTTCTATTCATTTCACTCAGCATCAGTTGATGTAAGTAAATTGGTAAATTGAAAGAATAAAAAAAAGTAACAGTGGTCCATAATTATAATGACTAAGCTTGGCTCAGGAAAAGATGTAAGAAAATTTACCTATCTTTATTTGTTGCAAATGTAGGGAACTATGGGTACACATTATTACAAATGTTGTCAGAAACTGTTGGTGAGTTGACTAAATTTGTTAGGATACATTTTTTTCTGTCTTTTAAAATTTCTGTCACAGGGAATAGCTCAATGGGTCAAAGGATAAATTTGGAAATTAACATGGTCAAAGGAAAGCATTTTAAAATAAAAATAAGAGTTCTAAAATAAAATAATAATAATTTTAAATTTAAAAATAACAATGCTGCTGCTATTGGGCTTATATCCCAAAGAAATACTGAGGAGGAGAAAGGGACCTGTATGTGCCAAAATGTTTGTGGCAGCTCTTTTCGTAGTGGCTAGAAACTGGAAGATGAATGGATGTCCATCAATTGGAGAATGGTTGGGTAAATTATGGTATATGAAGGCTATGGAATATTATTGCTCTGTAAGAAATGACCAGCAGGAGGAATACAGAGAGACTTGGAGAGACTTACATCAACTGATGCTGAGTGAAATGAACAGAACCAGAAGATCGCTGTACACTTCAACAACAATACTGTATGAGGATGTATTCTGATGGAGGTGGATATCTTCAACATAAAGAAGATCCAACTCACTTCCAGTTGATCAATGATGGACAGAAATAACTATACCCAGAGAAGGAACACTGGGAAGTGAATGTAAATTGTTAGCACTACTGTCTATCTACCCAGGTTACTTATACCTTCGGAAGCTAATAATTAATGTGCAACAAGAAAAGGGTATTTACACACATATATTGTATCTAGGTTTTATTGTAACACATGTAAAATGTATGGGATTGTCCGTCATCAAGGGGAGGGAGTAGAAGGAGGGAGGGGATAATTTGGAAAAATGAATACAAGGGATAATGTTATTTAAAAAAATTACTCATGCATATATACTGTCAAAAAATTATAAATAAATAAAATTTAAAAAAATAAAAATAAAAATAAAAATGCTAACAAATAACAAAGTCAAAGGGTTTGACTTTAATGCCTTCCTGACAGCTAAACTTGATGCTCAGAGACCTTTTTCTGCTTATTTTCTAGTTTAAAGGTCTGTTCTGGAGTGTTGAGGTTCATTCTACAAAACACTGTGTCTATACTGTGCAGTAAAAAGTTTTGGAAGCTAGAGGAAATCCAAAATTTAAATAAAATCCAATCAGTGCCTTATTGAATCTATTTGATTCATAGCCTGTATATGATATAATATTAGTCAGATAACTATAATAGGATTATAGATTTAGAGCCTAAAAGAACCTTAGAAATCATCTATTCTCCTTATTTTATAGATTAAGAATCTAAGAATCAGAGAGGAAAATAATCATTAATACAATCCCCTCAAAACCATTGCTGAATTTTAATCCCTCCTGATAAGGGATAAATGCACTTTTGTATGTTGGAGGCTTGGGGAAAGGAATGAAAGAGGGGAATGGTATTATGCTAGTTGTTTGACCTGGCGCAGATAGATCACTTAACTTTTCATAGGTTCAATTTTCTCAGAGGTTAGTAGGAAACTTCTTAGTACATTGATATTAGGGTAAGTGACTTGTCCAGAATGCTATAGCCTAGGATGTGTCCTGAGTCAGACTTCAATTCAGACCTTCCAGATGCTGAGACTTGCTCACCCATCTACTCCAATAGATTGGCTCTTATTCCCTCACCTGTTAAAAAGGAGTAATACTTATATTGCTTCCCTTACAATGTGATTGGAGAAAAGCCTTTTTAAACCTTAATGCCTATAGAAATGTTAGCTACTATTATAATTTAGCAGGTTAGGATGGAATGACTTCCAGGCATGGAGCCAAGCTTACTTTCCTTTTAAGTACCTCACACAACTCAAAATAGTTTTCTGTTAATCAGATCTCTGTCTCTATACCTGATCTCTGTTCCCCACAGTAAAGGAAAATCATTTCAGAGTATTCCTAAACTGTGTACACCCTTTGGCCCAGCAGTACCATTACTGGGGCTGTATCCCAAGGAAATCATAAAGGAGGAAAAGGATCCATGTATGCAAAAATGTTTTTAACAGCTCTTTTTGTGGGAATAAGAAATTGGAAAATGAGTAGCTGCCCATCGATTGGGAGTGGCTGAATAAGCTGTGGTATATGAAAGTAATGGAATATATTCTTCTATTAAAAAATGATGAACAAACTGATTTTAGAAGGGCCTGGAAAGATTTACATAAACTGATGCTGAGTGAAACATGCAGAACCAGGAATGCACTGTGAACAATAACAGCAAGAATGTGCGATGGTCAACTGTGAAAGACTTGGTTCTTCTCAGTAGTTCAGTAATCCAAAGCAATTTCAATAGACTCTGCACAGAAAATGTCATTTGCATCCAGAAAAAGAATTTATAGGGGCCAGCTAGGTGGTGCAGTGAGTAGAGCACCAGCCCTGAAACCAGGAGGAACTGAGTTCAAATGTGACCCCAGACATTTAACACTTTCTAGTGGGCAAGTCACTTAACCCCAAATGCCTCAGGGGAAAAAAAAAAGGCAGGAAAAGAGCTATGAAGATTACTGTGTTCATTTTATTTTTCTCTTCTACCATGATTCACAAAACAATATGTATTAAAAATAAATAAATAAATAAATTTAAACTTGGGGGAAAAAAACGGTGAATGGATAAATCTGGGTTCCATTTCCATGTAGATGATAATTGTCATTATTTTTTCCACACTTGAGGTTTGATTTAAACATAATTTTCTTGACAGAAAATTAATTGTTGGGAAAGGAATACAGAAGCAAACAGATGATATAAAAACAAAAACTATCAGTAAGACTTAAAAAAAAAAAACTATTATGTTCTCCTTCCCTCAAGCCTCTCCCCGAGTTGGTGAAAAGGCAAGCAATATAGTACCCATTATTCAAACATTTATATTTTAGAAGTGTACTAAGGAAGGAGCTAGACGGTGAAATGGGATAGAACAACGGCACTGAAATCAGGAGGACCTGAATTCAAGTTTGACCTCATACACTAAGCTGTAATGAGTCTTCCTGGTTTCAGACCCTAGCACTCTATTTACTTACTGCTCCACCTAGCTGCCACATAGTTTATTTAGATTCGGCAAAGCATTTTATAAAGCTTCTCCTACGATTCTTGGGGAAAAGATGGAGACAGTTTACATTTAAATGGATTGGAAACTAGTTAAACGGCCAAACTTAGAGATCAAAGTCATTTTAGCAAAAAAAATTTTCCCTGGAGTGTCCCAAGGAGCAGTACTTAGCCCGGGCTGTTAATGGTTTTATTAATGACTCAGATAAAAGTAAAGGTGGTGAAACTGGCAGATGCACAATGATAGAAGGGACAGTTAACAAACAGAATGACGAGACAGGACCCCAGAAAACTAGATCAGAACGTTGGATTGAATCTAATAAGATGAAGCTGAATAATAATGTCTTATCCTTGAGATCCAATAACAACTTCACAGGTACAAGATGGTTAGACTGCAATTTGAAAAAGACCTGGGGCTTTCATGGACTACAAGCTTCATAGGAATTTGTGGTATAACATGACTGCCAAAAAGTAACAAACAAATGAAGCCTTGAGCTTCTCTAAGAGAAGTGTGGCTGGACTTTCTCTAGACAGATGGAGCATTGTATTCAGTTCTAGATGGCACAATTTGAATTTGAGAGAGTGCAGAAGAAGGCAAGCAGGAGAGAAAAGGGAGTATTCAAACAGAAATGCTTAGCCTGAAGAAGAGAAAATTAAATAGGGACCTAAGAAGGGCCATCTGTGTAAGCTTTAGACTATTTTTGTTTGGCTACAGAAGGCAGAATCAACAGTAAGAAGATGATAAAGGACCAATTCAGACTTGACTTGAGGAGAAACTTCTTTAAAATTGTGCTGTCCAACCCAAAGGCCCCAGCTTTTGGGATAAGAATTCACTGTTTGACAAAAACTGCTGGGAAAATTGGAAATTAGTGTGGCAGAAACTAGGCATGGACCCACATTTAACATGGTACACCAAGATAAGGTCAAAATGTTCATGATCTAGGCATAAAGAATGAGATTATAAATAAATTAGAAAAATAGTCTCAGACCTGTGGAGGAGGAAGGAATTTGTGACTAAAGAAGAACTAGAGATCATTATTGATCACAAAATAGAAAATTTTCATTATATCAAATTGAAATGCTTTTGTACAAATAAAACTAATGCAGACAAGATTGGAAGGGAAATAATAAAATGGGGAAACATTTTTACACTCAAAGGTTCTGATAATGGCCTTATTTCCAAAATATTAAGAGAATTGACTCTAATTTATAAGAAATCAAGCCATTCTCCAATTGATAAATGGTCAAAGGATATGAACAATTCTCAGACGAAGAAATTAAAACTATTTCTAGCCATATGAAAAGATGCTGAAAGTCATTATTAATCAGAGAAATGCAAATTAAGACAACTCTGAGACACCACTACACACCTGTCAGACTGTCTAGGAAAACAGGAAAAGATAACGCTGAATGGGGCAGCTAGGGGGCGCAGTGGATAGAACACCAGCCCTGAATTCAGGAGCACCCAAGTTCAAATCTGGTCTCAGACACTTAACACTTCCTAGGTGTGACCCTGGGCAAGTCACTTAACCCCAGCCTCAGGGAAAACAAACAAACAAAAAAAAAGATAACGCTGAATGTTGGAAGGGATGTGGCAAAACTGAGACACTGGTACATTGTTGGTGGAATTGTGAATACATCCAGCCATTCTGGAGAGCAATTTGGAACTATGCTCAAAAAGTTCTCAAACTAGGCATACCCTTTGATCCAGCAGGGCTACTACTAAGCTTATATCCCAAAGAGATCTTAAAGAAGGGAAAGGGACCTGTATGTGCAAGAATGTTTGTGGCAGAGTCTTTGTAGTGGCTAGAAACTGGAAACTAACTGAAGGGATGCCCATCAATTGGAGATTGGCTGAATAAATTATGGTATATGAATGTTATGGAATATTATTGTTCTGTAAGAAACAACCAACAGGATGATTTCAGAAAGGCCTGGAGAAACTTACATGAACTAATGTTAAGTGTAATGGGCAGAACTAGGAGATCGTTATATACTTCAACAACAATACTATATGAGGATCAGTTCTGAGGGACATGGCCATCTTCAACAATGAGATGAACTAAATCAGTTCCAATAGAGCAGTAATGAACTGAACCAGCTACACCCAGTAAAGCACTCTGGGAGATGACTATGAGCCACTACATAGAATTGTTTATTTCCTTCTCAGGTTAATTTTACATTATTTCAAAGTCCGATTTTTCTTGTGAAGTAAGATAACTATATAAATATGTATACATATTATTGTATACAACATATACTTTAACATATTTAACATGTATGGGACTACCTGCCATCTTGGGGAAGGGGTAGGGAGGAGAGGAAAAATTGGAACAGAAGGTTTTGCAAGGGTCAATGCTGAAAAATTACCCATGCATATGTCTTGTAAATAAAAAGCTATCATAAAAAAAATTAAAAAACATGCTGTCTAAAAATGGAATGGAGTACTTAGGCAGGTGGTGTGCTCCTTTGCATCAGAAGCCTCCAAATATTTTTAGATAAAACATTTATTAAGCCCTTACTGTGTACCAGGGAGCAGAAGCTGTATGACCAAATGTCAGGTTGGTTGGATTCCTTTTATGTCATAGGTTGATCTAGAAAATCACTGAGGTCCTTCCCAACTCTGAGTCTGGGATATAAAGCCTTGCACAGTGTTCTGAATTATCCTGTTACTGATTCCACTGCTCATTGTTGTTTGTATTTCATTCTAGAAGAGGACCAGGATATCAGGAAGATGAGGATTCATGACTTCCAAGTAAATCAGATTTAAGTGAGGGAGGGCTGTGCAAAGTCACCAGCTTCCCTTTCTCCTTCAAAGCCATCTGGATCCAGTGGCAAGATATAGATCAGGACGACTGGAAACGGCCCCCACTGATTCCATAAAATGATGCTTAGAGAACTGAATTGAGTTGAATTGTATTAAATTTGAGGGGAGAAAAATTCATTTCCTCATTAATATTTTTAAAAGAAAGAAAAACCCTTACCTCCAGAGACTTGCACAGTCACAGAGAGACAGGGAAGTTGGAATAGCAAAGTACCTGGAGCTCCCAGGGACTTTCCAGTTCAGCTTCCCCCTAGCACGGTCTAGCTCTGTAGCTGTGCTCCCCTCCCTTCTCCTCCCTTTCCTGCACCCCCACCCCACTGCTGTTGATTTTGACATAAACAAGTTGAGAAACAAGTAAGTTAGAAATCTATTTTATAGCAGTGGATGCCACAGGGGAAGGAAGGGTGGGAATGGGGTTGGAAGAATGACATAATTCCCTGAGCAATCCCTCCCAAACTTCAGATTTTCATCTATGCTGAGCCTGGAAATTTAGGACAAAACTGTTCCAAGCTTTCCAGTGTGTAACACCAATTGCCAACTGGGGAAGTTCCTTGGGGGTTAAGCCAGATTCTCCTTATTGGATGTCTGTAAACAGGTCTTCACACCAGAACTGATAACAGCTGGAGTGTCCATTGGGTCAAACAAGGGAAAGCACCTCTAAAATCTCAAAATCTATCTCTGACTTCATGTTAAATGGAAGGAAGATGGGGATTAGAGAACAAATTGCTCCCTGGACCCACTTCCTAGAAGAAAGCTTCCATTTTTTTAAATTTAATTTTATTGTTTTACATTTAAGTCGAACTTCTCTTCTTCCTCTTCCCAAGAAAGAAAAAAAAAATTTACCAACATGTATAGTCAAGCAAAATAAATTATCTCTTTGATAAAGGCCCCCACCATTCTTGAATGGAAACTCAGCTAGGTACAAAAGTTGAGTCATTATAGCAACTAGAATGTGAGAATCTTGAGTCATAATTAATCAACAGTACATGGACTAGAGCAGATGTTTGATAAGGTTTAGGGAGATCAAAGAAACTTTCTGTAAGAGATGGCTTCTCAAGTTCAGTTTTAAACGATAATTAGTAAGTCAGTCCATAAACTTTTATTAAGTATCTATTAAAGGTAAAAAACAGTGTCTGACCTTGAAGAGCCCACAATCTCATGGAAGAGACAACATACAAATAACTGTACAGATAAACTATATAAGGGATAAATAGAAAGTAATCAACAAGGCAAGACACTAGAATTAAAAGAGAAGGGGGAAAAACATCTAGGCTTAGAGTGAAGGAAGAGTGGCAGGGTAAATATTTATAACAATTCTTTTTGTACTTGTAAAGAGTAACAAAGGGGTACCCATCAATTGGAGAATGGCTGAACAAATAATGACTTGTGGAAGTAATGGAACTAATTAATAGTGACCATTGTACCAAAAGAAATGAAAGGGATTGTTTCAGACAAGCCTGGACAGATGTATATGAAATGAGGCAGAGGAAAGGGGGCAGAGTCAGGAAAACAATTTATACAATAACAGCATCATAAAGAAAAACAACTTTGAAAGACTTAAGATCTCTGATCAGTGTAATAACCAACCACAATTCCAGAGAATTAATGTAAAATAAGCTGCCTATTACCTGACAGAGAGGTGATGGCTTCAAAATATAGAATTGGATATGTGCTGGAATTTGTTTTGCTTGACTGTGAATATTTGTTATCAGAGTTTTGTTTTTCTTTTAAATTGAGGAAGGGGGGAAGAACTCAGAAAATAAACATTTGCTAAATGAAAAATAAAAGAAATAAAAAGGGAGTGAGGACCCCGTCTGAATTGAGCCCTCAGTTCACAAAATTGCCTGCCCTGGCCCTAACATGGAAGGGAGGGTCCTGGGAACATTTGGGGTTCAGAGCTGGGAAAAAAAACTGATTGCTCAAGGAGGGGCAGCTTCTTCCGGGGTTATTGGGTTTGCTGAGAAGAAAATAATATGAATCAGAGCTATTGCATGGCCCCAATAAGTCTCTGGCCTGAAGGCTTCTGGGAGAATAGGATTGCTTAATCTGTGTTGATGAGAAGAAAGAAGTAGTCAGGGGCAGAGCCTCTACTTCCCCTTTTGGTTCTAACAGGCAGAGTGAGGGGTGGGGGAGCAGTAGGAGACCCGAGGTACCAAGAGAAAAGATCATTATGAGATAAGAGAAAGTAGGTTAGCAGGAAAGATCCATTTGTCACATGGCAAAAGAAGGTGAGTGTGTGAGTGTGTGAGACAGATAAATGGATGAAGAGAAACACAAGAGAGAAAGAGAGAGAGAGAGAGAAACAGAGAGGCAGACAGAGACAAAGACAGACAGAGAAAGAGGTGCAATGTGGTACAAAGATTTGACGTTAGAGGATCTAAGTTCCAAACTTACCTCCATTTCTTTGTAAAAGGAAGGAAGATTGTGGGGGAATCATCATATGTAGAAAAAACAGAGAAAATAGGAATATCAGCTAGTAGAGAATGGAAGCTTTTCACAGGACAAAGAAACCATAGAGACAATAAATCAATATCAATATTAAAGTTGATGATTAACAAGCTGATTTTAGAAAAGCCTGGAAAGATTTATATGAACTGATGCTGAGTGAAGTAAGCAGAACCAGAAAAACATTATATACAACAAGATTGTGTGGTGATCAACTGTGTCAGACTTGGTTCTTCTCAGCAATTCAGTAATCCAAGACAATCCTAATACACTTTGGTGGAAAACGCCATCCACATTCAGAGAAAGATCTATGGAACTGAACATGAATCAACACACACTATTTTCACTTTTTTTTCCTTTTTTTCTTTCTCATGGTTTTTCCCTTTTGTTCTGATTTTTCTCTCCCAATATGACTCATATGGAAATGTGTAAAAAAAAAAAAAAAAAGTACCATGTAAAACCTTTTTAAAATTACATATATATATGTATGTATGTATATATATAAACATATTAAACTTATATGCTCCATATACCCTAGCATTTAAATTCATAAAGAAAAAAATTAATTGAATTACTAGAAGACATAGATAATAAAAAAAAATTATGACAGGACATTTTAATGTCTCTCAGTTTTGGACAAATCTAACAGATACCCAAAAAAGAAAATAGGAAATAAAACAAATCCCTAAATAAATTAGAACTAAAAAGACTTATGACATCTTCTAATGGGACTGTGAAAAAATAGACGTATTTCTTAGCAACACAAAGGTTTTGCAAAAATTGACCATGTATTGGGGTACAGAGATATTGCAAATAAATATAAAAAGGAAGAAATAGCATTTCATAGTGGATAGAGCTCTATTCTGGGATCCAGAAGACCAAGAGTCAAATCCTACCTATCATCCATACTGACTTGTAACCCTGGGCAAGTGGCTTGATCTATCTGTGTTCTAGGCAACTCTCTAAGACTAGAAATACAGATATGGTGTTAAGAGTTCCTTCTGCCAAGGAAATAACAGATCTAGTCCCTTATCCCTAGTTAGAAAAACTACAGTGGATGCTGAGCTCCAGATCCACCTGAGGTTTTCTCTCTCTAATAACCTCAAACAGGTTCTGGATCTATAAAACCCTAACTACTGCCATCATGACACCCAGAGTCTTACAGAGTCTCTACTTAACCTAGTTCCCTTAGATTTACTGTGGATCAAGTCTTTTTTGCCCCAGATTAACTGAAATACTGAGTCAATGACTAGATTTTTCCAAAGGAGCTTTACAATGTCGGGAATGTTTCTAAAATATTGTTTCATTTGGGGATGGGAAGTGGGAAGGGAAGCCCAGTAGCCCCAGAGATCCCAGAAGGGTAAAAACAGATTTGTGAGACCATGAAATAACTATATCTGTGTGCTCATATAAAGCTTTCAGTGTTTCATTTTTCCTTTGACCCCTAAGAGAGATTCCTATTTGCCATATGAGAAATTTGGGTATTTGTTGTAACAGAAGGAGGTAACTGACTTTTGGGATTGACCCTTCTAGGGTCTCAGAAAGCCAAAGAAGTAAATGTAGCCCTAGGACTCTGCTGGGGGTGGATGAGGCTATCAAAGGAACTATAGAAAAAGGCAAGTACTCCCAGAATCCAAAGTCTTCGCAAATCCAGATAGTAGAACTCAGTATAGTGGAGGAGGGTGGATCCCAGTGGCAGCTAGTGAAAATCCCATTGTTTGGTGAGAGAAAGAGGAAGATGACTTTCTTGCCTCTCTGCTTCCCTGGTTTCCCCTTGGTTTAGTTCCAAGATCTGGAACTAACCCCAGGATATGAATCCTTTCCCTTTATTCTCTCTCTTTGAACAACCTCAGTCAAGTGGGGCAGGTAAATAGGAAGAACTATGGAAGAAGGTTCAGTGGAGATCTTCACATAGGAGTGCTCAACAGTTTTCCTTCTATTTTGATTATCTGACCACTGTATATATTGAAAGTCTATGTCCCATGACTGTGAGATTGCTAACTGAGATGGAAGGCTCCAAATGCAGAGCAGGCATAAATTAACTATTTTTGGAAAAAAAAAATTGGATAATATTCAATATCATCCCCTAGCTGAAATCAGTACACAGCCAGCATGGTTTTTTTAATCCTTTCATTGTCCTGAAGTCAAGAGGATCTGAGTTCAAATCCAGCCTCAGACAATTAGATGGATAGACAGATAGATAGATAGATAGATAGATAGATAGATAGATAGATAGATAGATAGAAGCAATAGCTTACTATGTGTTAGGCACTGTGTCAAATCCTACCTAAAAACAAAGACAATACCTGCCCTCAAAAAACTTATGATCTAATGGAGAAGACAACATACAAAAGGAAGCTAAAAGAAGTACCTGGTACAGGGGCATGTTTTGAGATATCCAAAAAAGTTCAAAACCATCGTAGCTGGTGGGAAATGGGGAGAAAACCATACTGACTCAGAGCACTCCTTAAATACAGGTGCTAGAGCTAATAGCCTTTCCCTCCAGTCAGAGACTCCAAAAAAACATTCCTGAATAGGGCCTAAAGTATATCAACTACTCCCTTTTGAAAATTGATTGGACTTTTAGATAAGGTAATCTCTTTCTACATTGTTATAATTTTCATCCAGGCCTGGTTAAAAGGCTAGACACTATGTCCTCCTGGACCTGCCCAGAGCAAGACCAAGACTCCCTGCTGCTTTTCAGGGATCTCTCACCAAATTCTAGCTCCTTCTAATTCTCTATCCATAGGTGAAACTGAGTTGATGGGCATATCCCAATGGTGCCAGACCTTTCCTAACTCCAATTACTGACTCCACTCACTTGCCCAGTTTCTTTTTTAAGTTATAATTCATAGTCCATAGGATTTAGATCTCTGAAAAGAATCTTTAAAATAAACTCAATAGGTAATTTGATGATGCAATGGAGTGTGTAATACTGAATCTCTCAGAGTAAGAATTCTATCTCTCCAGTCTCTTGTTATTTTTCCAGGTTTTGTGGGTCTTTTTCAGTAATAAATTATTCAAATTATGGCTCTAGATAATACCAGAGCAAGACTATATATTTATAGAACATGAAAGCTACAAACACTATAGTAAAAAGCATTTAATATAGACAAAAATAATATAAATAATAAGGGGGAATTGAGTAATGGAGTCATGTTTTGCCCCAATATGTAAATGGCTACATCTTTTTCTAGTATCCACTGATTCTCCCAAGCATATTGGGGATGGAACATAGTCACTTTAGAGCTCAAGATCCAGAAGTAAAAGCCTTAGGGTTCAGTACCATTTATATCATGGAGTTCTGCTGAAATCTCCCAACAATGATCTGCTAAAGCCTATTGAGTTTGCTCTAGAAACATTAGGCTTCTACATTTGGGGGTACCATGGCATGCTTCCCCTTTTCACCTCCTGATTTTCTTCACAATCTATGGCTTGTGTTTCCTGTCTCTGATTACTTCTTTGGCTCCAGAAGACCTGCATTTATCTCTATCTTATTTCTATGCAGCTCCGCCTTTCTTTTCTTAATTCTCCAGGAACATACCTCTTAACCTGGTGTCTGCAAGCACTGATGGCCAGGATTGTCATCCTAGACTTTCAGCAAGCATTTATTAGATACTTCCCATGTACAGTACCAAATTATTCTGGATTTTCAAAGATTAAATCAAGAAGAGCTCCTGCTCTCAAAGATCTTATAATATTATTGCTTAGAGGTGAGAAATGTATATAAATAACTATAATATAACTTGAAATATGAATTAAAATAAAGTAGACTGTGAGCTCCAAGCAGGAACAAATTATTTTTACCTAAGAATTTCATAGGATAATGATTTAGAGCTAGAAGGAACCTTATAGGCCATATAATCCACTCTCTCTTCTTCTTACAAATAAAGATATTTAAATTTCTTGCTTTCCTAGTTTTACATATTTGTTATCTGTTAAGTCCAACATGATTTTATATACTATGAAGGAAAACCTAACATTTCCTAATTTTGAGCAACTTGACTATCCTACTACCTTCAATTCCAGTAAATACAGAGGGAATTAGAATTTGGATACTTCTTGATTTAACCAAGGATCTGATCGAGCATGATTGGATGGTGTTGATTCAAGTGTTGGTGGCCACCTTTAATTTCAATTTGACATTCAGTGTGACTGCAGAAGATGAAGGAGAGGCCCTTGTTTTTACCTGACTCACCTGCCTTCTGTTCACCTCTATGATCTTTTTCACACAATTTGGAACTATGTCCATGGCATCCACCTAAACCTATGACTCAACATTTATCAAGTACCTATTATCTGTGAGACATTGTACTAAATACTGGAGATACAAAGACAAAGTGTAAGGTGGAGCCTTTTTTGTATATGAACTTTCATTGTTGAAAGGGAGTTGGGGCAAAAAAAAAAAAAAAAGAACTTTTGTATAAGGAAAAAAAGATGAAATCTATTTGTGAAGAAACAGTCTCTCAGATAAAATGTTGAAGGGAGATTTAGATTGTTGGAGAACTAGAGAGAACTATCCCTCAGATGAATGTATTGAGAAGAATTGTTGGAAGGCAGAGAAATGACTGGAATAACTGGCCATAGAGCATTGTTGTCTATTAGCACATTTGAATGTTACTTATGATAGTGTTAAGAATGATGACTGACAAATTTATAGATCAAATAATTGTTTGGAGACTATTGGACAATTAAATACTTGGGGTTCATAACTGATAGGTGGGTTTTCTTGAATGTTACTTATAAGGTAAAAAAAAAAAGAGTCACTAACCATCAGGAGTCCCCTGAAATACTGGGAGTAAGAAAAACCTAATTGTTAAGAAACCAGCAGGAGAGTAAGTTGACAGGAAAGCTTCAGATCCCTTTCTGGGAATCTGCTGAGAAGAGAGAGAGAGAGAGAGAGAGAGAGAGAGAGAGAGAGAGAGAGAGAGAGAGAGAGAGAGAGAGAGAGAGAGAGAGAGAAAGAGAGAGAGAGAGAGAGAGAGAGAGAAAGAGAGAGAGAGAGAGAGAGAGAGAGAGAGAGAGAGAGAGAGAGAGAGAGAGAGAGAGAGAGAGAGAGAGAGAGAGAGAGAGAGAGAATACTTTGCTTATTGGCTGGAGTATTTACTGGGAAGCTCACTGGAAGAAAACTGAAATCTGCTGTTTGAGCTTATTGCCCCCACCTACAATTTAAATGAAAAACTTTCAGAGAAGTAGCTGACATATTCTCTATTGCTTTCTCTAATTTGAGAGGGAGAAACAGGGAAGACAGGTTTTATGTCCTTTATTGTGAGCTCTTTTCTATGCAAAGAAACTTGACTGGCTGAGAGACTCTTGTTTCTTTAAGAGTTGGCTAAGCTTGTCTGCATTGCCCAGGCAATCAACCTGAAGAGCTTTTCAATCTTCTTGGTTGAAAACTATTTGTCACTATAACAATGTACTTTCTTAGTACTTTGTTAAGGGCAGTTTTAAGTAAAGAGTTTGTCACTGCTTCTCATCTATTTCACCATCTATTGAATTGGTTTGTCTCTAAAGCTATTTCCAATTTTCCATCTATTATCCTATGAACTTTTGATCTAATCAGTAATGCCAAGTGAAATTATATATGTATATATATACACACTCCAAAAACAAGCATTAGAAAGAGACTTGGTCACAGTACTCACTTGTAAATCATTTAATAATAGTTAGTCTTTGATTTATAACAATAATGATGCACATTTATTTAGTACCTTAAAGTTTTCACAGTATTCCTCCCACTACAATCTTGTGTTAAATGGGGTTCATTTAACAAATAAAGAAATGATGGCTGAGAGATTAAAGGCTTGAAACTAGTACTATAACAAAGTGGATGGTAAACACAAATAGCAGGTCCTCCTAATGAAGATATTGGATCATTTGGGAAAGTCAAGCTGCTGAAAGGAGTCCCTGGGAACAGAGCATTGTGATGGGGGAAAAGCCAACAGCAAGGTTAATATTGCTAGGATTCAGAACCTTCCAAAGAGACCCATCTCAATTATAGTCTGTCCCCCTCCACCTTTGTCTCTTCTGCATTCCCAAGAGACTGTTGCAGCCCTTCCAATGACTGGAACCCATTCTTCTATTGGGTTTATCACCTCTCAGAACCATTGAGCAACAGGATGCAACCTCACAATTTTTCCCTGCCCTGTCTTCCTGTCCCTGACACAAACACATGGCTCTTTTGAAGTTTTCTAAGATTGTTTATTCTTATAAGGAAACATAAAATCATCAATGTTAGAAAATCACAATCTTAGGATCCTAGAATTCAGAACTGGAAGATGACCTTAAGGTCATTCTAGAAATTAGGAAACAGACCCAGGGAAGGGAGGTAATTTGCCCAAAGTCTGACAGCGCAGCCAGAAGGACCTTTGGAGATCATCTCATTTGCTCCCACCACTGTCCCCAATTTATTTAAAAAAAAATTTATAGCTTTTTTATTTACAATATATATGCATGGGTAATTTTTCAACATTGACAATTACACTCCCTTCTGTTCCAACTTTTCCCCTCCTTCCCCCCATCCCCTCCCCCAGATGGCAGGTAGTCCAATACGTCAAATATGTTAAAGTATAAGTTAAATACTATATATGTATATACATGTCCATACAGTTATTTTGTTGCACAAGAAAAATGGACTTAGAAATAAGGTAAAATTAACCTGAGAAGGAAATCAAAAATATAGGCAGACAAAAACAGAGGGAGTGGAAATGTTATGTAGTGGTTCATACTCATTTCCCAGAGTTCTTTCACTGAGTGTAGCTGGTTCTATTCATTATTGAACAAATGGAACTGATTTGGTTCATCTCATTGTTGAAGAGTCACATCCCTCAGAATTGATCCTCATACAGTATTGTTGTTGAAGTATATAATGATCTCCTGGTCCTGCTCATTTCACTCAGCATCAGTTCCTGTTAGTTTTCCAGGCCTTTCTGAAATCATCCTGCTGGTCGTTTCTTACAGAACAATAATATTCCATGACATTTATATACCACAATTTATTCAGCCATTCTCCAATTGATGGGCATCCCTTCAGTTAATTTCCAGTTTCTAGCCACTACAAAAAGAGCTGCCACAAACATTCTTGTACATACAGGTCCCTTTCCCTCCTTTAAGATCTCTTTGGGATATAAGCCCAGTAGAAACACTGCTGGATCAAAAGGTATGTACAGTTTGATAACCCTTTGAGCATAGCTCCAAATTGCTTTCCAGAATGTCTGGATGTATTCACAGTTCCACCAACAATGTATGAGTGTCCCAGTTTTCCCACATCCCCTCCAACATTCAGGGTTATCTTTTCCTATTTTCCTAGCCAGTCTGACAGGTGTGTAGTGGTGTCTCAGAGTTGTCTTAATTTGCATTTCTCTGATTAATAATGACTTGCAGCATCTTTTCATATGGCTAGAAATAGTTTCAATTTCTTCATCTGATAATTGTCTGTTTATTTATCAATTGGAGAATGGCTTGATTTCTTATAAATTAGAGTCAATTCTCTTTATATTTTGGAAATGAGGCCTTTATCAGAACCTTTGACTGTAAAAATGTTTTCCCAGTTTATTGCTTCCCTTGTAATCTTGTCTGCATTAGTTTTGTTTTTACAAAAACTTTTCAACTTGATATAATCAAAATTTTCTATTTTGTGATTAATAATGATCTCTAGTTCTTCTTTGGTCATAAATTCCTTCCTTCTTCACAGGTCTGAGAAGTAAACTGTCCTGTGTTCTTCTAATTTATTGATAATCTTATTCTCTATGCCTAGATCATGAACCCAATTTGACCTTATCTTGGTGTACCGTGTTGAGTGTAGGTCAATGCCTAGTTTCTGCCATACTAATTTTCCAATTTTCAAATAGTGAATACTTGTCCCAAAAGCTGGGGTGTTTGGCTTGTCAAACACTAAATTATTAAAGTTATTCACTATTTTGTCCTGTGAACCTAACCTATTCCACTGATCAACTACTCTATTTCTTAGCCAATACCAAATGGTTTTGGTGACTGCTGCTTTATAATATAGTTTTAGATTTAGTACAGCTAGGCCACCTTCATTTGATTTTTTCACTGTGAAAACTGTGAGTGAACCACAACATAGCATTCTCACTCTTTGTTATTGTTTGATTGAATTTAATTTTTCTCATTTTTTCCTTTTTGATTTGATTTTTCTTGTGCAGCAAGATAATTGCATAAATATGTATACATATATTGGATTTAACATATATTTTACCATGTTTAATATATATTGGATTACTTGCTATCTAGGGGAGAGGGTAGGGAGAAGGGGGGGAAATTGAGAGACAAGGTTTTGCAGGGGTTAATGCATAACTTTTGAAAATTAAAAAATTTTAATTAAAAAAAAAAAGAGGGGCAGCTAGGTGGCACAGTGCATAAAGCACCAGCCCTGAAGTCTGGAAGACCTGAGTTCAAATGTGCTTCAGACACTTAACACTTCCTGGCTGTGTGACTCTTGGCAAGTCACTTAACCCCAATTGCCTCAGGGAAAAAAAAAGAAAAGAAAAGAGAGAAAAAAAAAAAAAAAGAAAAAGAAAATTGTAGTCTAGAGGACAGAAGGATTTTTTTTTAATGATTCCCCCAACTCAATAGTAGCAGAACCAGGAACAGGAATTAACTTTCAATTCCTAGTCCAATGCCCTTACCACTACTCCAAGCAGGAATTTTGCTATCTCAAAACTGCTCAAAATAAACAGTCTAAGAGCCGGGCTTTTTTTTTTTTTTTTTTTTTTTTGGCATATAAACATTTTTATTACAATCATATTCTTTTTTTTTCTCTTCTAAGCATATTTCCACACATACCATGTTGCACAAGAAAAATCAGATCAAAAAGAAAACAAAAATGAAAAAAAAAAATCAAGCAAACAACAAAAAAGGTGAAAATACTATATTGTGATCCACATTCAGTTCCCATAGTCCTCTCTCTGGATGCAGATGGTTCTCTCCATCACAAGTCTATTGGAATTGGCCTGAATCCCCTCATTGTTGAGAAGAGCCAAGTCCTTCACAGTTGATCACCACCTAAACTTGTTGCCGGGTACAATGTTCTCTTGGTTCTACTCATTTCACTTAGCATCAGTTCATGTAAATCTCTCCCGTCTTTCTGGAATCAGTCTGCTGATCATTTCTACAATCATATTCTTTAAATAGAATTTAAGTTTTACTCTCCAGGGCTGGTGCTCTAATCACTGTGCTAGCTAGCTGCCCCAAAAGCCACATTTCAATGAAAAGAACTTGGCCAGCAGCACCTGCTCCATTAAAAAGAGGCCAACAAATACAAGAACTAAAAAAAGTTTTAAAAAAAGCTTTCATTATTCAAGTCGTTCTCCAATTGATAAATTATCAAAGGATATGAACAGACAATTTTCAGGTGAAGAAATTAAAATCATTTCTAGTCATATTAAAAGTTATTTTCAATCTAAGTAAACTGAAGATTATGAGTTTAAAAAAAAATAGGTCTTTGCCTTCATTTCCAATGATCTTGTGATGAAAAGAGCCATCTACACCCAGAGAGAGGATGGTGGGAATTGGGTGTGGATCACAACATAGCTTTTTCACTTTTTGTTGTTGTTCTCTTGCATTTTGTTTTCTTTCTCATTTTCTTTCCTTTTTGATCTGACTTTTTTGTGCAGCAATATAATTGAATAATTAATATATCTACATATATTAGATTTAACATGTATAACATATATTGGATTGCTTGCCATCTAGGGGAGGGGAGGTGGAAGGAAAGAGGGGAAAATTTTGAACACAAGGTTTTGCAAAGGGTCAATGTTGAAAAATTACCCATGCATATGCTTTAACTAAAAAAAAGGAAGATCACTATTGATCAGAGAAATGCAAATTAAGACAACTCTGAGATACCACTACTCACCTGTCAGATTGGCTAAGATGACAGGAAAAGACAAAGACCAATGTTGGAGGGGATATGGGAAAGCTGGCACACTGATGCATTGTTAGTGGAGTTGTGAATGAATCCAATCATTCTGGAGAGCATTCTGGAACTGTGCTCAAAAAGTTATCAAACTGTGCATACCCTTTGATCCACCAGTGTTACTACTGGGCTTATATCCCAAAGAAATACTAAAGATGAGAAAGGGACCTGTATGTGCAAGAATGTTTGTGGCAGCCCTCTTTGTAGTGTCAAAAAACTGGAAAATAAATGGATGCCCATCAATTGGAGATTGGCTGAATAAATTGTGGTATATGAACGTTATGGAATATTATTGTTCTGTAAGAAACGACCAGCAGGATGATTTCAGAGAGGCCTGGAGAGACTTATATGAACTGATGCTGATTGAAATGAGCAGAACCAGGAGATCAGTATACACAGCAACAACAAGATTATATGATGATCAATTCTGATGGACGTGGATATCTTCAACAATGAGATGATTCAGGTCAGTTCCAATGATCTTGTGATGAAGAGAGCCATCTACACTTAGAGAGAGGACTGTGGGCTCAGAGTGTGCCTCACAATATAGCATTCTCACTCTTTTTGTTGTTGTTTGCTTGTATTTTATTTTCTTTTTAATGTTTTTTTTCCCTTTTTGATCTGATTTTTCTTGTGCAGCAAAATAATTGTATATGTGTGTGTGTGTGCGCATATATTGGATTTAACATATTTTTATCATGCCTAACATATATTGGATTATTTGCTATGTGGGGGGGGAAGGGGAGAGAAAATTGGTGTATATGCTTTTGCAAGGGTTAATGTTGAAAAATTGTCCACACATATGTTTTGAAAAATAAAAAGCTTTAATAAAGAAAAAATAAATAAAATGATGGGATCAGACCAAAAACAAAACAAAACTGTCTGTTCATATCCTTTGACCATTTATCAATTGGGAAATAACAGGCACTTTTCTTTACACTGAACCACGTTTCTTTCACTATAAATGTAAAATTATCTTCCATAAACTCTCTGAAATAATTTTAATACAACTCTTAATAGTAGGCAGCCAGAATGAAATAGAATCTATAGACAGCTTCCTATATGAATTTGATTTCTATATTCTGAAAGATTTTCAATCTAAATCTAAATAAACTGGAGATTATGAGTTAAAAAAAAAATAGGTCTTTGCCTTCATTTCTTCTCACCATTCTCAATCCCCTGTTCTCTCCCATCTGGACTTTATCCCTATAGGGATGTACTAGACTAGGAACTCTATTTATTTTTAAATTTTCAGTGGAAACATTTACACCTTGGAAATCCATAAATCAAGGCTTGATTTATTGTTTTGTTGATAGTCTAGACTTAAGGAAGTAATGGTGAAAACTATGATACTGATTAGTAAATTGATTACTGATTTAGTCAAAGTATGTGGAGAGCATTTCTTTATGGAAAACTGGTTGTTAAATATTTATTAGTCAAAACAAAAGAGCTTTTTTTTTTAAGTTCTCATGCAAGTTCTCCTCTTTCTAATGGAGTTGGTTCTGCCAACCAAGTTCTTTTCTATGAAATGTAGCTTCTGGGTCAGCTAAATGGTTAAATGGCTAGAACACCAGCTCTGGAGATAAGACAACCTGAGTTTAAATTTGACATATGACACATTATCTGTGTGACCCCAGGAAAGTCACATAAGTTTGATTGTTTCAATAATGGGAGGAAGGAAGGAAGGAAGGAAGGAAGGAAGGAAGGAAGGAAGGAAGGAAGGAAGGAAGGAAGGAAGGAAGGAAGGAAGGAAGGAAGGAAGGAAGGAAGGAAGGAAGGAAGGAAGGAAGGAAGGAAGGAACAGAAAGAAGGAAGGAAGGAAAAAAAGGAAAGGAGGGAGGGAAGGAGGGACACTGCTCATTTCTGTTTTTTCTTCTATAGTTCTTTCTCACTGGCAGTTTTGAACTGAGGCTGCCTCAGTCACAGGAGTAGTGGAATATGTCTGCTGCAGCAGGATTCTAAAGAACAAAGAGATGAAATAGAGATTCAAGGAATAGTCTAGATGCTGGAGAACTGAGCTTTGATGCACAGCAAGTTGTTTCCACCACCAAATCCCTAGCATCTTTGGGGCTACTGCTAAAGCCCAAACAGCCCCCCTTTCATCAGCCAGAATGGGAAAGTGCCTGCTTACTATACAATCTCACCTTTCTTTCCCTTTCTTTCTGCCTGAGTAGAGCAACTTCTGATTCTGAAACTTATTCTGTTCTGTAAAGTTAGTTTTCTTATTTTTAAGTACTTTAAATGTATTTTGTAGGCTAGAGAAATGTGATCTAGCCATTATTGATCTTAGTCGTTTTTGCTTTGTAAGTAAGGGGACTGCAGCAGGGAGAAAGTACTTAGCTGTTGGTATGGGTATAGGAATACATATTGGGGCAACTAGGTGGGGCAGTGGCTAGAGCACTGGACCTGAAGTCGGGAAAATGAGCCCTTCTGAGTTCAAGTCCCTAAGACACTTACTAGCTGTGTGAATCACTTCACCCTGTTTGCCTCAGTTCCTTATCTATTTGTGAAATGAGCTGAGAAGGAAATGTCTTCAGTATCTTTGCCAAGAAAACCCCAAATGGGTTCATGAAGAGTCAAAAATGACTGAAAAATGAATAAACAACAGAAAAGGACTAGATTGCAGACTCTAGTATCCTGGCAGGAGACTGAAGCAAAGGAGACTTCCAAAAGTCTGAACTAAACTGGATTTTCCTTCTGTCCCTCAGGTTACAATGAGTCAGAGTCCTCTTTCGCAGAATGGGACGAGGCTGGGCTATTGGGTCATCTGGCTTCAATCACTCTAGTTTCTCCTGTTTACACAGAGAAAGCTCTCTGCAGGGCTGAAGGAAATAGTAGTCATGAATATCAAGGAAATATATTTTACTCTACATTTTAGGCACAAGCTTACCAGATACAATTAATATTAACTGATTCAAAGCATTTCTGCTTAGAGAGAAACTCTAAAAGGAGAAATCCATCCTGCCTTTAGAAACCTCAATCTGACAGGGATGTGTTCAGGGTAGTAATTCCTAGTTCTAAATGATGTGTTTGGGGTTCAGCGCCAAATGATGAGATTTAGGAGAGCAACGGCATGAAATGTTGGGCTTCAGTCATGAGAAGAATTCACAATGGCCATTCTCTTTAGCAAAAGACAACAGACAAAATGAAGAGATACAATAGATCTCGGGAATGGAAAACATGAAATAGAGTTGGGAGAGCAGATAGTTAGCAAGAAAAGGTAAAATAATTAAGGATGGAAAAGATAAGTTCCCTACTTACAATCAACCAGGAAAAAGGGTATGATGTGGGTTGTGCTCCCTTTAAGAACCTAATCCTTTCAGGGAATGCTGTGGGTTGTGCTCTCTTTGGGAAACTAATCCTTTCAGACTCATTTATTTCTTTCTGATTCCCAGCCCCTCCTAGCTGATGCATTATCAATTCAAGAAGCTGGGACCTTTGATTCACAAATCCTGTCAAAAGCACTCTTTTGAATTCCAGTAGGAGATCTGGGCCTGTCCTAGACCCCACCAGACCTGAGCCAACTTGGGACATCACCCACAAGCCCCTTTAGTTATAAAAGAGCCAAAACTGGAGTTCCCTCTTTGCAGAGGTTCCAAACATGGCAGCCTTACGACTGGCATGCCAAGGATCTCTGTCCACTGGAATCCTATTCCGGTGCCCTTTTATCTCTATCTTCACCTTTTACTAACTAGACTTTAACTTTACTTCCAAACCCCATAATAAGCCTCCTTTATCAATCTAGGTTTTCCAGTTTGTAAATTCCTTTATAGGGGACTCTGCGCCGCCACTAGACCTCATTTAACTGCATCCTTGCGCCGAATCCAAAGGGGTTGCAGGGGAGCTCTATTTGACTCCTTATACCCCGAACCTGCCACTAGACCTAATTTCATTTAGTTACCCCAATTCTAAACCTCATCAGGTATACTCCATGAGGTGGAAGTATACCCTTAACTGACAGGCTAGAAATTTATAGATCTGCCTAAGAATAGTTCCCTCTTTCCACGTGTCCTTCAGGAATTGGGGTAATTATCAGAAGGAAGAAATCTCTTTAATTCCTTGGGTTAAAAGAAGACTCTTTCCAGCTCATTTTTTACCACCTGAAAACTCTTAAAAGCAGAGGCTCTTAATCTGAGGATCACGAACTTGGTTTTGTTTTTTTAAATATTTTGATAACTGCATTTCAGTATAATTTATTTCCTTGTTTTTTTGCACTTAAAAGCATTCTTCTAAGAAGCAGTCTATATTGGTTTCACCGGGCTGCCAAAGTAGAACTTCTGCCTTAGAGAAGTGGTCAAAGAGGAATTAAATATGTCTTTAAAAGCATGCTGAGACTTACTTTTTTTATAAAAGGGGTAGGGGATAATAAGGCAGAAAAGGGGAGAAGAATTTGGAACTAAAAAATTAAATAAAATGTTTTCACATGAAATTGAGGGGGAAGATAAAATACTATTTTATTTTAGTATTTAAATGATATATTATACATAATTATGTATTATATTTTAGTATAAAATATTTTAGTTATATATTTTAATATATAATTAAATATAAAATATTTTAGTTATATATTTTATAATATATAAAATATTAATATAAAATATTTTAGTTATATATTTTAATATATAATTATATTAATATATAAAATATTAAAAACTGCTGAAATTTAAGTGACTTGTTCTATTTGATGAAGCAAACTGTTAACTGAACTACTACCTAAACTTTGGACCCTTGTTTAGTCTTTGTTCAATGTTCTTTGTTCAATAATCTTAATAATTATAAATCCAAAATGACATGTTAGAAAGATGTACAAGAGCTTGAGATCATCCATTTGGACATGTTCCTCTCTAAGCAGAAATGCTTAGGTTAAGTTAATAAAGTGCTTCTGCAGCAGGCTTGTGCCTAAAATGCAGAGTACTGAGTTTTCTTTTTACATCACTAGCATTTCCCCCAGTGCCCTTCTGGGTGGGGCACAACAAATGGATGAGACACATCCTTGCCTGAAGAATTCCAGTTCTGGCTGCTAGATCAGTTCGCCATTAAATTTAATCCAGCAGGTTGGTCCTCACCTATCTTGGCTGCTACAACCATGGCAGACTCTTATAGACTCTAGTTTCTTCATCTTCTTTGGTTCCTCTGACTTTTCAAAGCTTATAAACTCATGGTCTAATTTTTTTCTTTCTCTAAGGTCAAGAAGGAATGAACATGTCAAGGACAGATGACATAGTAGGGCCATGCTTCACAGCCACATGGAAGTCTGTGTGTAAATAATGTGGCTAGTACTGTCCCTCCCTCCCCTCCCTTTCTCTCTCCCTCTGTCTCTTTGTCTCTCTCTTCCTTCCTCCCACTTCCAGCTTCTGTCTCTCAGTCTCTCTTTGTCTCTGTCTTACAGAACTTTTCCTCCTCCTCTGAAAGAGAACAGGGAAGAAAACAAGCTTTCATCTCCTTGTGCCTTTTATGTGCATACTCAGTTCTGGCTCTGCAGCCAATTTACATGCTTTTTATCACCTTGTGGTAAGCCCACAGGAAATAATCAGAGAATACCTTTACATGCTCTGAAGAGAGGAAATAAGAGCTACTTTTCCATCACACACTACCCAAGGGCTCATCTGGCTCACCAAACTTCCATGTAGGTTGATCCTGAGAAGAGTATATTGGGAATGTTTCAGGGACTACACCCACATTAACCACAGTTATAGAATTTAGGTGAAGTTTCAATGAACATTTTATTTACCACTATTGTTCACAAAACAATAGCCACTTAACTCTGCACACCCGAGGGAATCATTTTCCTAAAATTGTTCAATCTCTTGTTAACTATTCTTTCCTAAGAAATTCTTCTTTCCGCTGAGTCAAAGGTGAACTCAAAATACTTCCGCTAAGTGAATTGACCAAAATCAGCTTCCTTCTCTTGATAGGATGATTATCCTAATCATTTCTAGAAGGAGTCTTTCCTGGACTGATTAGGCCCACCCTTCAATAGCTGGCTAGGTGGTGATAAAGACTCCATTAAAAGATTTCAGAGTAGGCCATTGTTTGGGAATTGATAGTTAAAGATGGATAAGTTTTCTTATTCAGGAGGTTCCTAGAACTTGTTCTAAAGTTATTTTGTACTATATTCCCTAAGGCACTCCATCTCCCAATTCTGACCATTTTCACCAGCTGTTCCTCCTGTCTGAAATTCTCTTACTTCAATTTCCTAATCTCCCCACCTTGCTTCAAGTTCCAACAGAAACCCCATTCTCTTAGAAAAGCCTTTCCTGATACCTGAAAGTTTGCTAGAACTTTCCCTCTTCAATAGAGCCTGTATATATCTTGCTTGCACTCAGCTGTTTCTATGCTCCCCCCCCAAAAAAAATCCCCCAAAAGCAAACCCAAGTTCTGCTTTCAAGGAACTCATAGTCAAATGTCTATGAAAGCAGAATCCCACACAGTTGGAAGGAGCCTTGACTTTCTGTCTTAGTTTCACCTAGACAAGCACATGTTCTCAGGGTCATATATAAGAAGCCACCATCCTTGCCAAAAGGGGAAAGGGAGAAAGACCCTCCTCTTTCCCAACCCAAGAGTCTGAGGGAGGCCTCCAGGTGTCCTGACACACTCAAAAGTTTGGGTTCCCAGGAGGAGTCTCAAAGAATTTGTAGGCTTGAGCCCATCTCCTAGTCAAGGGACAAAGTTTTATTTTAATAGTAATTATAATGCCATTACAAAAAGCAGGCTGGAATTCTAAGGGAATTTCAGCAGAGAAACAGAAGCAGCTTTCAATCATAGATATGCTAATTTTATGGCTCATTGGTAGGAAGGGGTGGTTCTCGGTTGACCAGATTATTACTGATAAAATTACCAATCAACAATGAATTGTGGAATGGTCTTGTTCACTATTATCTCAGGAGTTTGATCTGTGAGTTTCCTGAGGCAGAAAAATCTAGAATCACTGACTTATTGCCAGAATAGAAGCTCCCCCCAAAATCAAGGGACCACAAAATCATATTACATCACTACCACCTGCCCAGGCCACTAGGATAGAATTATCTCCATGGGAAGTGCTTCAGCCTAAACCCAGCAATCAATAAGTATTGGACTTGGAGTTAGAAAAAAAGACCTGAATTCAAATCCAGACTGTGGCATAAAAAGTTAGAATAAGACAATTTCTGGGTAATTGATCATTTTACTAATTATAATTAATAAAAGGAGTCAGTGGCACTCTCAAATGCCAAACACCCCTCATGGCCAAGGGCTTACATGCCCTTGGAAGTGGGGATGCTCCCTAGGGTGGCATTTAACTCTGATTGTTTAACAATTAATGAAAAGAATGACTATTAAGAGAGGGGGGTTATTCTAATGAGAAGGGGGAGGTTAACTTTAATCTCTCTGACTCACAGACCACTCCCAGCCTCAAGCTATCTAGACAAGGAATCTATTCCTCCACTTACCTTACACCCAAACCAGAGTGGAACACTTGGGACTTCCCCACTTGGATGGGATGGAGCCAAAACCGAGGGGGAAATCTCATTATCAGCAATGCCCTTTAGATACAGATTAGATTATAAGGAATGAGAATCACTCCTGTTAAGAAGATTCAACCGTGTGATTTAATTTGTCAGGGTCTTTTTGAATCCTGTCACCCAGTAAGTTAGCAGCTTCTCTCAACTTTGGGTCATCTACAATCTTTAAGTATTAGTGCTTTTATTCAGTTCAATGAAAAGCATTAAACAATGCAGGTTCAAGGACAGATTCCTAAAGCATTCCACTAAAGATTTTCTCTCAAGTTGAAGTATTAGATTATTATTTTAGTCTGGCCAATCAGTCAATAAGCATTTATTAAATACTTGCTTTGTGGCTGGTAACATAGTAACCACTGGGGATACAGTGAAAGACCCAAAATATCCCTGCCCTCAAGGAACTCACAATTTAGGGAGAGACAAAATAGAAATAAGTATACATGCATACAGAGGAAATGGAAAGGAATCTGATAGAAGAAGGCACTAGCATCTGAGAAAACTGCAAAGACCTCCTGTTGAGGATAGGATTTGAACTCAATCTTGAAGCAAGCCAGAGAAGGTAGAAGAGGAAGGTGAGGGGGCAGAGCTTTATAGGTACTGGTACTGCAGAAAGGCAAAAAGATGAGAGATGGAGTATTGTGATCAAGGAACTGCAAGTAAGCCTTTGTAGCTAGATTATAGAGGGAAATTAAGGTATAAAAAGACGGGAAAGAATAGGTTATGAAGGGCTTCAAATGGCAAACAGAGCATTTTACATTTGATCCTGAAAGTAATAGGGAGTCACTGGAGTTGATTGAGAAGAGTAATGTCAGATTGCACTTTGAAAAAAGTCATTTAGTGGATGGGGAAATTATTGGAGTAGGAAGATACTTGAGACAGATAGAACCACCAGGAGACTATTGAAATAGTCCAGATGTGAGATAATGAAGGCTTGCTAACACTGGGTCACAGTGTCAGAGGAGAGAAGGAGAAATATTCTAGAGATATTGGAAAGGCGAAACCAACAGACCTCCATAAAAGCTTAGATGTGGGATGGAGATGGGGGAATCTGAGATATAGGAAGGATTTCAGGATGACTGCTAGATTGCCAGACTGAAGGACTAGTAAAGGACTAGTAAACTAGCCTGCCACAATAATAGGGAGACTAGGAATGGGAGGGTTTAGGGATAAAGATGAGTCCCATTTTGGACATGCTGAGTTTCAGAACATCTGCTGGCCATCCACTTCCAGATGACTAAAAGGCAATTGGAAATGAAAGATTGGAGGCTTTGGGACAGGTAGATTTGAGAATCATCAGCATAGAGATGAAAAATCCTTGGGGCTGATGAGCTCACCAAGTGAATGAGAAGATAGAAAAAAGGGAAAAGAGGTCTCAGAACCAAACCTTGGCTGTTTCTACTATTATAAAACATCATCTGGAAGAGAATACAGCAAAGGAGGCAGAAGAGGAATAATCAGAGGAGAGTGAACACTATTAGTTTGGATAACCTAGATGGAAAGACTATCTAGATGGACATAGTAGGTCAACAGTTTCAAAAACTGAAGACGGCAAGAACAACAAGCTCAGGAGAGACATTAGAAAAAGGGTCATTAGATTTAGCAATTAGATCACTAGTTACTTTGGAGAAAGCAGTTTTCTTTTTTCCCCCCCTGAGGCTGGGGTTAAATGACTTTGCCCAGGGTCACACAACTAGGAAGTGTTAAATGTTCGAGGTCAGATTTGAACTCTGGTCCTCCTGAATTCAAGGCTGGTGCTCTATGCACTGCGCCACCTAGCTGCCCTGAGAAAGCAGTTTTCAATGGGATGATAAGGTCAGAAACCAGGTTTTAGGAGATTAAAAGTCAGATTTGGAACCCAGTTATATTACAAAGTCAGCTTTCTATCTGCTATAGCACAATATATAGCATGTGATGAGGAATAGATTTTGGGAACCAAAATGAAATTAATTAGGGTTTCTGGTGGTCAGGAAGTTAAATGATAAGATCTAGTGGCAGGTTCGGGGTTCAGGGAGGTCTGGCTCCCCTGCAATCCCTTGGGATTTGGCACAAGGGTAAGGAGTTTGGGGACTCCCTTCTGGCAGTGCAAAGGTTCTCTCTAAAGGAATTTTCAGACCCGAAATCTAGATTGATAAAAGAGGTTTATTATGGGGATTGGAAGCATAAAGTCTGGTTAGGGAAATAGGTGAGGGTAAAGACAGGATAACACTGGAAAAGAATATTATTCCAGCGGGCATATCTATGGAAAATGGAGTTTTGCACTGAGAATGCAGTTTTCAGTGGACAGAAGGTCCTGGCAGCAAAGGGAGCTGCCAAGGTCCTTCTGCAAAGACCTTAGTTGATGGAAGCTATTATATTGGTTATCTTGGTGGGGGTTGGGAAACCCAAGCAGATCAGAACCAGTGGAGGATGGGAGAGTCCAAGTTGGCTCAGATCCAGTAGGAGCTGGGACAAGCCTGTATCTCCTATTGGAATTTAAAAGGATGCTTTTGACCAGGATTTGTGAATCAAAGACCCTGGCATCTGGGAAAGACAACTTTGGCTGCCTCAGCCAGGAGGGGCTGGGAATCTAAAAGGAATTACAGATCAATAGGAAATACAGTTTCTTAAAGGGACTACAACCCGCTTCAGCATGCACATCACATATCCCCAATCCAATCTGACAAGGAGAAAGAGAGGGAAGAGAAGGGAACAAGTACTTATCAAGCAGACATTATGCATTAAGTGGCTTAAATTTTTTATTTCATTTAATCCTCAAAATGCTCCTGTTAAGTGCTGTTAGTATCCTTGATGTAATGTGATTTTGTAGTTCCCTGACCTGGGGGGGCTTCTGTTCTAATGGGTCAGTGGGTCCTGGGTCTTCTGGCTTTGGAATCTGCCTCAGGAAATTTACCCAATCTATCTGATTCTGACCACTCCTCAGTCAGATAACTTCTGGTCTCAGGAAACTCCCACAGATCAAATTCAAGAGGAAGTCATGAAAATAAAAAGCAGGTTTGGGGAGGTTAAACATCTCTTACTTGATATTGGAATCCAGACTCAAGGCAAAATAGGGTTACCTTTTTTCTTTATTAAGTCACAGATGGAGGCAGCTGGGTGGTTGACTGAGGTCAAATCCAGCCTCAGACACTTGACACTTATTAGCTGAGTGATTTTACCTCACCAAAAAAAAAAAAAAGTCACAGATAAAGTGACTTCAACCCAGATATTCTCAAAGAAGTGTCAAGCCTGGAAAGGAATTATAACTTTAAGAGTATTAGATTTACCATTCTGGAGAGCAATTTGGAACTATGCTCAAAAAGTTATCAAACTGGGCATACCCCTTTGATCCAGCAGTGCTACTGGGATCATATCCCAAAGAGATCTTAAAGAAGGGAAAGGGACCCACATGTGCAAAATGTTTGTGGCAGCTTTTTCTGTAGTGTCAAGAAACTGGAAACTGAATGGATGCCCATCAATTAGAGAATGGCTGAATAAATTGTGGCATATGAATGTTACAGAATATGATTGTTGTGTAAGAAATGACCAACAGGATGATTTCAGAAAGGCCTGGAGAGACTTATATGAACTGATGCTGAATGAAATGAGCAGGACCAGGAGATCATTATATACTTCAATAACAATACTATATGATGATCAAGACATGGCCATCTTCAACAATGAGATGAACCAAATCAGTTCCAATGATCTTGTGATGAAGAGAGCATCTACACCCAGAGAGAGGACTATGGGAACTGAGTGTGGATCACTCTTTCTGTTACTGTTTGCTTGCATTTTTATTTTCCTTCTCAGGTTTGGTTTTTTTTTGTTGTTGTTGTTCTTTCTAGATCTGATTTTTCTTGTGCAGCAAGATAACTGTATAAATATGTATACATATATTGTATTTAACATATATTTTAATGCATTTAACATGTGTTGCACTACCTGCCATCTAGAGGAGGGGATGGGGGGAAGAAAATTTGAAACAGGTTTTGCAAGGGTCAATGTTGAAAAAATTACTATGCATGTTTTGTAAATTAAAAAAAAAAAAAAAAAAGTACTGTATTTAAAGTAGAGAGACCTGGGTTTGATCCTAACTTTTCCAGTTACTACTTGTATCTGAGCCTCAGTTCCTTCATTTGTAAAATGGACTGTAGAAGATGACCTACTACCATTTTTTCCAGTTCTAAATCTATGATCCTATATGATTAAACTCTAGTCAAGAAGCCATGCTCTGCTTCAGGCCACGTCATCTTGGTAACAGTGGACAACATAGTCATTCCCTTATTCCATCAGAGAAGAGAGAAGGAAAATAGCTGAGAAACACAGTTCTCAGCACAGTCAAAATAATCAGATGACATTCCATTAATCATAAGATGTAGTACAGCCGGAGGAAATAAACAGGCTCACAAAAGCCGTTTGTAACGATTTCAAAGAAGGGTTAGATGACAGAGCTACGATGGGAAATTAGGAAAGTTTCAGTGGACAATCTGCCACCTTTGAGAAAACTTCAGTGGAAAACTGCCAAACATTGTTTACAGAATCCTTCATTACCTTATCAGACACAGAGCATCAGAGGCTAAATGGTCTCAATGGACCTAATATGGTATTTCTAATGCTACACATTGAGACAATGTGCTTGTAATGAATTTGACAGCAAGTTTAAACCAATATTCAAATTTTGCCCCTGGTACAAGCTAAATTGCTTAATTTCTCATTACCTATAAAAGGGAAAAAATACCACCTGTATCTCTGATCTCTTGTGAAGATCAAAATGAGAATGTGTGCAAAGTGCTTTGTCAACCTTAAAAAACATTATGTAAATGTTGGCTACTTTCTACTAAAATCCCATAGGTTGACAATAGGATGATGAAATTTTTTCAGCCACAATTCTCAAAGACCATCCTCTAAATTATAGAAGAGTTTCAATATGTCTCAATAGGTCACTAACAAATTATAGTTCCTTTTAAGTACTGAAATAATACATTATGTTCTCAATTCATCAAAGCTTTTTGTGACTTTTTGGAGAACCAAAATGGTGTTCTGAATGTGTGGGTGAAAGGAAAAACAGAAAAGGTAGGTAAATAAAGGAAAAGAGATAATTGGATACTTGGAAAGGGGACAGGAAGAACAGAAATGCTGAAGCCTCAGTTCAGTTTACTTTGCACTCTCTGGCTTATCTCTTAGAAGGTTTCCAACCCACTATCTCCATCTCCCCCAGGCTCATGTCTTCAGCACGATGCTTCCTAAGCCCACACACAGAAGCTCAGGGTGCTTCACTAACATTTGCTGTGTTCATTCTCTACAATCATCACAATAATCCTTGACTGGTAATAGCTTAATCAAAGACTGGCAGTTCTTCCGTCCCCTGGCCACTGCTTCAGGCCAACTCATCTCTTCCTGCAGAAGGTCAGGTCTGGAAGTATGAATGTGGTGAAAAGTAATAGGGCCAGGGGAGGGGCAAGTCACAGGCTCCCACAAGGTGAGGGATAAGTTAACTAGCATTTGGGAAAGTCTAGATCCAGGAGTCTGTCAGATCAGCTGAAGAGTGTAACCTTTTTTCATGAGTAACACTCCTACTTAAGATACCAGATAGAGCTCAGGCCCCACAGAGGGAAGAAAGCAAAAAGAGGATTACCTTGTCCACTGTAATCAAATTTAATCTCTTCTATCCTTGCTTAGATCTGACTGATATAAAAACTCTTTTCTACCCATGGCTATAGCCTTTCACTATCTTGTTAAAATACCAGAAAAAAAGATACTTGACACACTTCTCAGAAACAGTACTTTTATAAAAGGCTTTCTCTTTATATCCATAAAATGATACAATTTGCAAGTATAGAAATGTGTCATAAATTATATGGAATGTTCCTTAATTACAGCTCAATGCAACTTAGCACTTCCCCCCTCCCTAAAAAAACGAGAGAGAACCAAAAATAATACATAACTGTGTGTGCACATACACACATATATATAGACATGTATGTCTACATATATATATATTAGACAAACCAAACATGAAAAAAAAAAATTTCCTCTTTGGTATAAAAATCCACCTCTCGCCTTGAGAGAGACACAAAGACAGACATGATGTAGTTTGTAGACTGCATGACTGACAGGGACATTCTTCTCCAGACTCCATCCACTCTGGGCTCCATTTCCCTTTGTTTCACAGGCCCCCAAACCAAATCATTAAAATCCACACCTCCCTCAGGGAAGAGAAGGGGCTCTGCTCAAGATTGTTTTGGTAATGGAGGAAAACTCTCCTTGTGGATGATGAGAGCACAGCACAAAGGGACAGAGCCAGACAGCTCTTGCAAACTTGGGTTCTGTACATGCAAGCCCAGGCCCAGGCCCAAGCCCAGCGAGCTCTTTCCTGGAGCTTGGACATTATGGGTCTTAGAAAATCTGTGATGAGGGATGAGGACAAGAAACAACCTCCTTCAGAGGCTGCTGGGAGGAGGCAGGGCAGGATTAGAACATGGCCCAGCCATGCTTCTGGGGGCTGAGGAGAGGGGGGGAAGGGGATAGGAATCGCCTAATTCACATTTGGGGGAAGAAAGGGGAAGGAGTGAGGAATCACAGGGTCAAGTTCCCTTTCTTCTGTTCTCCAGAGATTGGGACAGAGCCAGATTTGAGTATTGAGGGAGGGAGTTTTAACTACAAAATTTTTTGGATCTAAAATTAAAGAACTCACATCCTTTTCTTCTGGGCCAAACTTGTTTTTGGCTGCCCTGGAGGTGGCCTTTTCTCACAACTGTTAAAGCTGCTAAATGGGCTAAACCCAATGTCCTGGGGCAAGGGCTCCTATGGCTGTGCCTGGACACCTCCCTCTGGAGCCTTCCTCAGGAGTCAGGATACCAGTCAGAACGTAGAGTCACCATAAAGGCCTCCTGCACTTGGCAAATAAGAAAATAATCCAAACCAAACACAAACAGGAATCTACACAAGACACGAGACGGGTGAGGGGCCCCAGGCCCCAACAGCTTCCGGGCCTTCCAGCAGAATACATTCTTGTGTAATTCAGGAGCAGGGAATCTTGCGGTCCCCTCCAAGGAGTAGGAGTACAAAAATAAGGAAATTTAATGAGTCCCACATTCCCCTTTCATCCACCCAACCTGTGGACTCCCAGGCAGAGTGAGAACGGCTTTCCTTCTGTAATAGTCCTTCTCTTTTTTGGGCTGTTTTGGGCTCAGTGTGTGTGTGTGTTCCCTACTGAAACTGGTCCTTCCTGACCCTAATCCAGCTCTCATACCTCCATCTCTCCACTGGCTACTTTTAAGCCCTCTCAGCTGAGATGTTCTCAGCTTGGTGGGAACAGCAAAAAAAGGAAGGGGAAGAATGGTAGTGAGAGACCAAGGGGGATCGCCACCCAGCACAGGGGAAACTGGAAACAGCTTCTCAGGGACTGTTCCCTTAGGGCCAGGCTGGTGCTCAGGGGCTAAGTCCAGCACCCAGGCAAAGAAAGTCTCAGCACGTCCCTGGTCACCGCCACAGGGGCATCCCAGGTCGTGGCCCCTCAGCCCTTGAGGGGCTTATCAGCACCCCCACTAGGGCTGCTGGCGCTGTCACTCTTTTTCCTGCGCAGGGTCTCAATCCAGCTGGAGCTGGAGCGTGTAGTGAAGCTAGAGAGCGCAAGAGAACTGAGGCGCATGTTTTTCCCAGACATGATGAGCTCCCCAAAGCCCTCCTGGTGGGAGAAGGCATAGCCTGAGCGCCGGGAGCCCGTGCGGCCCACTCGCCGCATGCATCGGTGCTGGGCCTTCTGCTTCTTCCTCACCAGCTGTGTGTAGCGAACCTAAGGGATGACAAGGAAGGAAAGAGGGTCAGGACTCCTCCATTAAGTGAATTTAGCAATTAAGTTAAGAGTTACATAAGAGATGGGAAAGGAGCAAAGATGGGCCACCTCCTATGGCCAAAGCTCTGGGCAGGCCTGCAGAGAGGCAAACAGAATTCAGAGTGTCTAAAGTGAGGGGCAACTGACTGCCATCGAGCCACCCTGGATCCTTGGTAGTCTGGGGAGGGGGGAGGCTCGGCCGGCCTGCCTCCCTTTCATGAGCAACCCGCAAACATCCTTCCCACCCAATAAGGGCTGGCCTCTCACTGTGTCTGAAAGCTCAGGCTTCAGGTCCAACTTGAGGAAACGGAAGGCCACCACGGGCATGATGCAGACCACCGTGGTGAGGACAATGGTGAACCAGACTGTAGGCTGGGCCAATGTGTTCTGGGCATTACCTAAGGAAGGAGAAAACCACCATCAGCCCAAGGAAGCAGGGAAGCTGAGGGAAAGGTGAAGGGAGCTCTTCTGGCCTCCATATTTCTATTGTGATCATTGACTCAAAATTCCAGGATTAGTTCCCTTATTCCTCACATCCAATGAGTCCCCAAGTCTGATTGGTCTTCCTTTACCATTTTTACACTCACCTTTTCCTTTCCATTCCCATGGTCACCACTCCATTTACAATAGCCTCTCCTAACCTTATGCCCTTTTCCCTCTAATCCATCAGCCATATCCATCTACCTAAAGCATTTCAATTATCCTATCAGATTCCTAATTAAAAACTTAAGGACTTTCCTCCATCTACTGAATAACATTCAACCTCCACAGTCAACCTGGACTCCTGCTCCTCACCATCCCTATCCATCCCTTGCCTGATCCCACCTTTACTCAATGGCCACTTCTATCAAAATCCTACCTGTCCTTCAAAGGCCCTTTAAAATGTCAACTCCTCCAAGAAACTTTCCTTCATTTCTCTAGCCAGAAATCTATCTCCTATGAATTCTTAGATCATTGTTTATTCTGCTGCCACCTTTATCACAAGCTGTCCTATAATGCACTTATTTGTGTGCATTCTTCTCTTTTTTTGAGACTGGATATGAAAGTAAATGAAGACTATATATGAAGATACAGATGCTGTCTTAATTATTTTTACATCTCCCAGAATACCTAACACATACACTGCCAATGACACAAGGCCAGCAAATGATAAGTATTTGACCGAATTAATTATAAAAGAGATAGAGGAGACATTCTGGAGTCCTCAGCTGGGCTAGCCTTAGGCAATATTGAGTTCCCTTACTCATCTACAATGGGGCTTGGGGACTCACCCACAAATCGGAACTGGTTGGGAAACATCTCAAAAAGCCCCTTGCTGTGCATGGCAAAGAGGATGGCAAAGTAGACAGCTAAGCTTCCCCAGATGAAGAAGTGGTTGATGGCTGTCCAGTAACCTGTATCCAGCCCGATCTGGTAAGGAGAAAGGAGATCAAAAGCCGAAAGGGCACCACGGGCTGCAGACCAGGGGAAAGCATGCTGGGACGCTCCTCACCTGCACACTGACCACAATGACCAGTGAGGTGGCCACCGTGACGGCAAAGGACTGGTAGTCGGCCAGCTGGGTGCCATCGTCCCGAGTGGCCTCGGCAAACACCCCGTAGGGGATGAAGAACATGAGCACTGATGTGTAGATGCCTTGGGCTATGCAGATGAAGAACTCCCGCTTGTTAAAAAGGAGGTTGAGCTGACCCGGTTCGTAGAGTTTGGGGTACTCCATGCTCCGCTGCTCAGGTACATCCTGTAAAAGGGTGACTCGTGCTGGGATCGAAGTTTAGCTTAGGTTTACAAGGAAAGGAGCCACCCTAAATTCAGCCTTAGTGTCAGTTAATAAAAGCTCCAAGCTGCCTCTTTCCTCCCTCCCAGATAGATTTAGTCTGAAGTCAGCTGCACACCAAGAACCCTGGCTTAACCAACGGTGACCAGGAGACACGATCTCAGCTAATGGCCCCAGAGTAGCACGCACGAGACCTCCCGGCTGGGCGGGAGGGCCCGCCCACCCCCCACATAAGCAGGCAGGGGTTGATATTATGTCACATTCTTCCATTGTGCAGAATTATTCAGGGCAGCCCTCAATCATTCATACCTGATCAAAGACCCCCATGGCCAGGACTGGGAGCGAGGTGTATACAATGTTGTAGAGGGTAATGAAATATTGATCATAGACGGTCTGTAGAAAGGGAGAGACAGAAAGAGGCTTTAGCATACAGGGACTGAGGGACAAGAGAGGAGAACGCTGAAGGGAGGGCCCCATCGGCTCCCTCCCGAAGCACTCAATACCTGGGCCGAGAAGCCGCAGAAGAAGCCAAACCAGAAGTGGACCATGGTGAAAGCAAAATTCTTGTAGAAGAAATAACAAAGAAACTTGCACATGCGCAGATAAGACCAACGCCCATGCACCAGCAGGAGGCGCTGCAGGAACTTGAACTGAGAGAAGGAGTAATCGGAGGCCAGCACCGCCTGGATCCCTTCCTGGCCGCTGATCCCCACTCCGATGTGGGCGGCTGCAGAGAGAAAGGGTGGCAAGGTCAAGAAACACCCACACTGGCCCAGGCCTTCCCTTACTCCCCAGAGCTGGAGTCAGGCAGCCAAGCGGGACTCCAGATAAAGGAAACATCAGCCAAACATCCCACACTGGCACCAGGCATGCAGTCTTTTTTTTTTTTTTTAAATTAAAGCTTTTTACAACTAATTTTCAAAATATGCAGGGATAATTTTCAACATCCACCCTTACAAAACCTTGTGTTCTAAATATTTCCCTTTCCTTCCACCTCTCCCCTAGACAGCAGTGATCCAATATGTTAAACATGTGCAATTCTATACATATTCCCACAATTATTATACTGCACAAGAAAAATCACATCAAAAAGGGAAAAAAATGAGAAGGAAAACAAAATGCAAACAGCAAAAGGCCCATGCTGCGATCCAGTCCGGCACTCACTCTTAATCATGCTGACATCATTGGCACCATCTCCGATGGCGAGGGTCACAGCCTTCTTGTACTTCTTTACCAGCTCCACCACCTGAGCCTTCTGTAAGGGGGTCACCCGGCAGCAAATGACTGCTTTGCAAGCACAGGCCGTCTCCAGAAACTCCAGCTCCATATCTGCTTCCAGGGCATGGGCCTGAGAGACAAAGGACATGTCTCAGATGCCCCTAGCTCTTGCCCGAAAACTACCTCCTCCCCAATACCACCCCTGATGTCCTCTGAAGTCCTGAGGACAGACGAGTGGGGGAGGCTATATGGAAAGCTCTCAGAAAGCTGGGCAGTGACAATGCCTTTTTCTGACTATCCAAACTCCCCAGGAGAGCCTCAGGCCTGCCACATGGGATGGCATCCGTACCAAGCTGTGGCCGTTGATGACCAGGGCATATTCTCCAGTGATAGCCTCCAGGACAGATGTGAGCTTGGAAGAAGCAAGCTTCTCCTGGTAAGAGAAGCCATTGCCTACTGTGCGAGATGACTCCATCATCTTCTCCCGGGCTTTCCTATGCAGAGGAAAGAACAGGCCAGTTGGAATTCAGTCTAAACAACTTTGACCGGGGCAGCCTGGTGTCCACCACCTCACCACTATGGAGTGGGCCGGGCCATTCCCACCACCACCTCAGGTTTCTCACCTGAGTTCCTCCCGCACCTCCAGAACAGTGTGTCCTGTGACAATAAATACTTCTGTCATATCATCTGTCAGCATCTTGCAGGAGTAGCCAATATTCACTGCAGTCTCTAGCAAGGGAAAAACTCAGTATTTAATAGACAGAAAGCACTGGGTGTGAACAGAATCTCTTCTGTGCTGAGAAATAGGAAGGAGATTTAGATTCACTAGGGGAATTTTTTTTTTTTTAATTTTTTATTTTATTTTATAATTATAACATTTTTTGACATTACATATGCATGGGTAATTTTTTACAACATTATCCCTTGCACTTACTTCTATTCAGATTTTTTCCCTTCCTCCCCCAATCCCCTCCCCCAGATGGCAAGCAGTCTTATATATGTTAAATATATTACAGTATATTCTAGATACAATATATGTGTGTAGAACCGAATTTTTTGTTGCACAGGAAGAATTGGATTCAGAAAGTAAAAAATAACAGTTTACATTCATTTCCCATTCACTAGGGGAATTGACCTATTTTAAGATCAATGTCTATTTCATGGGATTAACTCAGCAGAGGAGAAAAACATAAACCAAAAACCTTGAATTAAACAAATATCCAAGACTACTTCACACAAGTGGTCTCACCTTGCTTATCTCCAGTTAGCACCCAAATCTTAATGTTAGCCAGAGTCAGAAGAGCAATTGTCTCTGGAACTCCTTGTTGTAACTTATCCTCAATGGCTGTTGCACCCAGCAGCTGAAAAAAACGACAATTGAAGAGGGATGAGGTCTCATCAGTGTTTTCCATCCACAGTTCCCAGATCACAGGTCCCTGTGCTCCATACCATCATGTCATTTTCCACTTCGTCATAGACACTGGCCAGTCTGTCCTCCCTGCTGTCCTGGGCCAAGCTGGCTCTGAGTCGTCTCTCTGCCCATCCCTCATAGTATTCTTCTTCCAGATCCTTGTAGGCCAGGACCAAAGTCCGGAGACCATCCCCTGCATATTCCTGAGATCAAAGTGGGACTCAAAATCTTTGCCCCTGAGAACGGTGCAAAGAATTGACAGAAAGTTAGAGCCCCCTTCACTCACATTCAGATGATCAGTGGTGGTATTGAGCAGTTCTTGGTTGGATGGGTGAAGTCTCTCCAACAGGATAGTGTCAGCTCCTTTACAGTACAGACGGATCTTGCCCTCTGGATTCCGTACTATAATTGAGAAAGAAGTTCCCACAAAGTTCAAGCAGGCAGATGCTCCCATAATGTCCTCTCCTATATTCTGACATTAGATTCAAGTACCCCTTGGCCTAGAGGGGGCACCTCCTCAGAAAGCAGGATTTCACCCACTCCAGGATGGAACCATCCTCAGCTCTGCCCTGGGCTCCTGACCTCACCTATGACTGACATGCGTTTGCGAATATTGTTGAAGTCCAGAATGGCCAGCAGCTGGTAGGTAATGGCTTTGCCCATCTCATGAACGGTGATTGTCTTTGGAGTACGTGAACGGAACACGAAGCCAAAGTTCCTGGCCGCAGTAACCAGTGCCCCCTCGTCCGGGGACTGGGCTTTGTAGTACAGCTCCCCTGAGGAGGACAAAGCATGGTCACCCTGCATACTCCCTCACTCAAGGCAGTGCCCACAGCAGAACAGAAACCCCCAGAAAAAAACAAGAAACCTGCTTGCACAGCTAAGTCAGCTCCCTCCTCACCTTCGTTCTTTTCTTCAGACATGACTGTGTGACACAGTGAGAGGAGCCTAAAGAATTCGTGAGTATGGGAGTCTCCCACCTTCACTGCTTCCAGCAGGCTCGGGTCCCAGAACAAGAATTTCTTGTCAGCCAGGGGGTTGAAAGAGAAGTCGATGGGCTCAGGCCTCTAGAGCAGACATAAGGTGAGCATGAGAGCAGCCACATGGTTCACAATCTGGAACATTGCTCCTCTGAGTTCCATGAAGGTGCTGTCCCCTAACCTCTGCCTAGTCACTATGTACCTCGAGCTTCCTGCCAGCAAGCCTTCTTACTTCCCCCTCGGTGCCTGAAGACAGGCCATTAATGAGGATATAGGGACTAATCAGCAGACCACAAGTCAGCCTTCCCAAATTTTCTCCCAACAATACTTGCCTCTGGATTACTCCTAGGTCTAACAGTCCATACATTTGAATCTTGTCCATGTTTAATGACTATCAGAATAAAAAATGAGACCAGCCCCTACCTCTCCCAACTCAGCCTTGTGTCCCAGGACATCGAAGACATCACCTGCCAACCACACACATCCCAGAGGAGAGACAAAGAGAGCATTAGAGATGGTATTTCAGTCACAAGAAGTGACTGGGGGTAGAGGATGGAGGAAGGCGTTCCATCATGCACATGGATCCTTGAAGCTAAATCTTTCAGAAAGAATTATTACATCATAAAACTAATACTAAGAGCAACTTGGTAATTCCTACTGACTTTGAAGGAACCCTTCCATATTCCACCCAACTCACAGCATTCTCCCCATAAACAGCTCATTCTGTATCACATCCATGCTTTCCAAAAAGCCTCTCACTCTGATCAGATCCATACTTAAAACAAAACAAAAAACAAAATCCAAAGGATGGCCATTGTGTTTAAGGTTAGTGCAAGAAGCAGTCACTACCTGGACTTAAGCTCTGCAAAAACATCAGCTCCTCTCATGCTGTGGCAGCAGCTCAGCTATTAAGGGCCACAACAGCAGGGCAGCCAATCTACAGGGCATGTCAGAAAACCCAAGACCATATCCCAGAGACTCACAAGGCCCCTTTGCAGCAGGCTGAAGGAATTGCCTACAGATCCACCTGGAGACTCAGAGTTCAGCCTAGAAATGCCACGGGGTGGCCAGTTTCTCAGGCTTCCTACAAGACAGCCAAGGAACTCCCCACACCCAGGAGCTAGGACCAGGGCAACAACAGGAACAGAGCATAAGGGAAGAAATACTCACACCACCCACCCCCAGAGATACTTAAAGCTGACCCTTCCATGGGTCTTCACTGCAGCCCATGTCAGGAGAAGCTGCCCAACAATGAAAAAACTTTCTAGTTAAGGGCTACCCCAAGTGCCCTCACTGCCCCGCGCCCCAAGGCCGCCAGGGCCTCACCGTAGCTTCGCCCATAGATGGAACACTTGTTGAAGATCATGATATTCTGCGTGAGGGTGCCTGTCTTGTCAGAGAAGATGTACTCCACCTGACCCAACTCCTCATTAAGGGTCGTGGTGCGCGCCTCCGCAGGCGTCCGCCTCTTCACACAGTACATCTTCTTGTCCCAGTTGATGAAGTAGCTGTGGCCAAGGCGGATCACTTCCACACTGCATGGGGAGAGGGGGAGGACAGAGAACAGACTAAGCTCAGGACAAGATAAGGGCAAAGGAACACCCCCCACATGAACCACAGGGCATTCATTAGCTGCAGACATCTGCCCGGGGAGAAACAAGAACGATGCAGGAACCTGGGGGCAGGAGGGGGAACGGTGCCCAGGGATGGGATTGGCCACTTACACATGGCAGAGGAACCACTCCAACCCCTGCCCTCGAGTCTCTCTCCAGACAGAAAAGTGGAAAAGACCAGAGCAGGCAGGAGGACCACAGGTAAAGGAGGAGGAGAGGCTGCTAACTAGAAAGGGAACTTCATCTTACCTCAGGACTAAAAATGACAGAAACCATGCAGAGAAAAAAACAAGAGAAAGTATGAGAGGGAAGAAAGCAAAGAGAAAAATAGTGAGGTTGTTGGGCATGCCAGGGCAAACTCATTGTGGAAAAACCAAAAAGAAGATTTTGGCCAGGATTCCTTGACTTCCCAAATTAAAGCAGAAATGGGTCTTGCTACCTGGTTTTAAGACCCCACACCTATTCTGAAGCACTCTGAAATGAAGAGGGAGGGAACAAGAAAACTTAAAGAGGTCAATATTGCTCAATATGCATGTGCCAAGATGTGGGGGTTTGTTGTTGTTTTTTTGAGGGGTGGTATGATTCTTTAACTTATCAAAATGTTTTTACATCTTTTATCTCTGCATATGGGCAATTGGCATTTTCAGAAAAAATCCTATTTCTACAAAAAATTGAGAACTAAAGAGATACTGACTCATATCATCCTGGTACTCTACTCCCACCTCTGATTACAGAACCTATCAAAATTCAATTAAAATACTAGGAAAAATCTGGGTATCAATGAAATCTCCTAAAAATAAATACTGTGCTCAATTTACCAAACATGTCCTCCACCCCATTTTAACCTGATAAAACTTGAAAAGAGGACTTTTTCTTGACTAGGATCAATGACTATCCTTAAGCCTAGAGATTTAATGATTAAATATACCTTTCTCCTCTCAGTAGAGGTGGAAAATGAGGTAAACAGTGTCATAAGTGATCAATTTTTTCATTTTGCTTACATGTACTTTTTGTTGTTAGAAGGAAAGTTTATTTGGGGTAGACTACCAGAAAGAGAGTGACATAAAATGATTTGTTTTATACCTCTGCAACATCTACCAACATACACTATACTACATACATCAGCAGCGATTTAAACAAATTCAATCCCTTTCCCTATCTCCACCAAGAAAGAACCTCAAAAAGAAGGAGCTATCATTTGTTAGTAGCCATGGAAATGAGTCTAGAACTCAAACTTAAAAGACTCTAGTTGAGCAAATATTTGAGTAGCATATACAATCATGCCTCTTCATACTATTTTATATAATATTTTGATTTTTAAGTATTTTTTAATTTATTTTAATTTTTTCAAATTTTAAATTATTTTATTTAAATTAAGTATTTCAATTTATTGGCTCCTTTACTTTTCCTAACTTCTGTTAAGTAGGTAGAACAAGTATTATTCATCTCACTTTTCAAGTGAGAAAACTGGTTCACTGAGATGTAATAAATGACTTGCCTGTGGCCACAGTCAGAACTAGAACCCAGAGCTCTACTCATATAAGTCCAGGCTCTTCCTTACTTTTGGATTTCTCATCATCAACTATACCACTGCCAGAACACTAGTAGACCTTTTAAAATGCTATCTGCAAAACTGCTTCCATATAAATTCCCAAGTCCAAGGCAGTTAGCAAAGAAAGGTACAGAACCTTTTTCAAGAGTTTTCAAGTTTTCAAGATCTGAAGGGATCTTGGAGATCATTTGGTACAAGGCCATCTTTGGAAGAGGTCTAGACAAGTGAAAAGACTTGCTCAGCTTCACAGTGGCAGGCAATGATAAAGCAGGATGGGAATCCATACTTCACGGTTCCACATCCAGTGCTCTACCTTTCTCTGCTCATTCTCACTTAATGACTGGTTTTTTCTAAAGAATCACTATCACATATCACTTCCTGCTTACAAACTTTCAATGGCTTCTCCAGGCCTGCTGAATAAGATAACCTGCCTCAGAGCCCACAGCCGATCTCTAACATGGGTCTCAGCTATCTATCCAGACTTATCTGTCTCTACTGCCCAATCTATATTCCATGTTCTTGGAATATGCATTATCTGAATAAACTTTGCTCCTTACTGAATCTATTCACACCATGATTCCCCTCATTTTGAATACCTTCAATCTTCACTTCTGTCATAACACTACTCAGTCTTCAAATGCCACCTCTCCCAAGAAGCTTCCCTCGCCCTTCTTCCTCTGAATCCCCATAGCCATTTTCTTTACACTTTAGGTATTCTATAATGCCACATGCCAAAGTTACTTAAACTTTGGCAGGTTAGGAGCTCCTTAAGGGCAGATACAATGTCCTGGATGGACTCCATTAATTTGGGGTAAATTATAACAGACTCATAAAAACAGGAAGAACTGCTAAGAGGACTCGCGATGCTTCCAAGGCAGAGAAAGCACATACCTGACATAGAGTGAAATGGGCACCACAGTGTTGAGGATGATAATGTAGGACCAGAAGGAGAGAAAGCCGGAGAAAAAGGCACTGTCCACTGCCTCGTCCCATGGCAGGTAGACCTGGAAGCGTGCTCCGACCTCGTACTCCCAGATGGCATTACCAATAGCCAGAATCACTCCCATGCAGACCAAGAAGCCAAAGATCTGTTGGAGACAGGAGGGGCTCAGCCCTACTGGTAGAGAAAAGTCACCTGACTATCATGTAACTACTCCTAGCCAAATGCCAGTGAGGGTGACCAAAGGCACTACTTCCACTCTGACGACCCTGCAAATAGGGGGCAGCTTCCCTGCCAACTTGGGATCAACCTTTAGTTCACAAAGCTGAAAATGTTAAGAGTGTTCAAGGGCCACCAGGGGGCAATCCAAATCCACTGAGCGCTAATTTCTGCCATATTAACTCAGGAGAACTCTGCCAATGGCCTGATCAGGACCAGGGTGGAAGCTCCTTCACCACAGAAGTTGGCGTCGGGCTCCCTGGAGTGTGTCAGGGGGAGGCAGAGGGGCACAAAAAGGGGAGAAGAACTCAGATGTCTAATGAAGCAAGAAAGAAGTTTAGAAACTGCCAGAATTAAACCTGAAATTTTCCCTCTGGGGTGTTATCCTAAGAAGGAGTAGAAGAAAGACCCCATTATCCTCCTCTAAAATAGCAATGTTTTCTACATAATCCTCCCCCGCTCCAGTGAAGGTACTGTAATCAGGCAAGGAGAAAAGAATCCTTAACGACTGGCCCGTCTCTGGCTGAGAAGCTGCACTAGGGTCCATGCCATCCTAGATCGTTGTCCACCCAGCTGGGATCCAGGAGGAGAGATCACTGTAACTGTTTGTGTTGCTGATTTGTGCGTGTCACTAAGGTTCTTAGAACATTTTTCCAGATCTAAAAGATCCTGAAATAAGCACAGGCTTTGGCTGGATGTCTTGCCGGTGATTTTTAAACCACAACTCATAATTGGAATGCTGACTATGGAAAAGAAACCACAGGAGAGCCAAAAGCCCCAGCAGTGTCCAGCCTTACCCAGAGCACCAGCGTATTCATCAGACGGTCAATGCTCGTCCTCTTGAACTTTGTCCTCCCACTGTTTTGCATCAACTTCGTATCGGGACCTGAAAGGAAAGGGTAAATGGGAGATTTTCTGCAAAGATTTGTGCCCTCACTTCCTGAATGTAGAACTTTAGCAAAAATCCAGGCAAATCCATTGCTAAAATCTGGGTCTGAATCCCTGGCCTTATACATTCGATCAGCCTCGATGTTTTTTCTGCCACACATCTCAAGCACTGCACTGAACTCCTAACTGCCTCTCACTTAATTCCTTGGCTTTTGGAAGGCTCACCTGCAAAGATGACCAGCCCAAAGCACCACTCAGTATTTCGCAGAACACAACCCCGAAGTAGCATGTTCTGGTTGCTCAGAGGGAACTTGTTCTCCTTCCAATAAAGAGTGCCACTGAACTTATCCAACTTGTTGTTGGGGGGTTCACAGATAACTTCACCTGAAGCGAGGAAAACAGTGTTACTGGCCCAGCCATGGTTGACATTTCAAGAAGCAAGCAAACTGGGGGAAGAAAATAGCCTAGTGTTAAAACTCCAATACATAGCACAACAGTAGGAATCTATAACCCATGATGTTTTCATCAAAAAACCTCCAAGTGATAGAGCTCAGTGTATATACCCCAAAGCTAAAAATATTAATAATGAAAAAAGAAAGAAAGAAAGAATTCCTACCAAACCACCCAATTCTGGCCAAAGAAAGGCTCTCCTAGTTCTACTCACCATCAAATTTGGCCAGCTTATTGATGTCCCCCAGTTCTGAGGTCACAGGAATCGCCTGTCGTACTTTCATGTTGGTCTCCCTGGAATGATAATTCCTCAGAATTCTAACTTTCTTCTCCCCTACATTCTGTCCATGGGCACCACAGAGGGTCTGGTCTGACTACTCAATCCTGCTTCCAAAACCCCTCTCATCCCTCAATTCCTAAGTAAAAATGGACTCTAAAATTAAGAACTAACCAAATATTTTTTAAAAGTACAGTAATAATAGAAATGTGAGGTTTGGAGTAACACATTTTGATGCTACTTACCCATCTAATTCTGCTGTCTCTATGTAACATAATCCATGGGGTTCACTGCTGGAGAGGAGAAGGAGATCCGCCTGGAGAAAGAATTCCATGAGGAGCTGATGGCAATCCTGCAACCCCAATAGCATCATCTCCTGCTTCCAATTTAGGTTCTATTGCAAAAAATTCTAGCTCTGCTCATAAACTTGGATAGGGGGAAAAAATAACTTCAGGGAGAAAAAATATTGAAGTCCCATTCAGAAAAGAGGGAAGCATTCAGCTATTCAACAAGTAAATATTAAGCATCTACTATGTTCTAAGTTCTGTGCTAAGCTCTAGGGATACAAAGAAAGGCAAAAACAAAGTAAAGCTAAACCAAAAAAATAGTCTTTGCTCTCAAGGACCTCATATTTTAATGAGGGAGAAAAACATGAAGATAAATTAGTTACATGATTTATCCAAAGAAGATGGAAGGAAATCTCAAAGGGAAAAACACTAGCAGCTAGGCATGCCAAGAAAAGCTTCCTGCAAAAAGTGGGATGTGAGATTGAGTCTTGAAGGAAAACAAAAGATGAAAATGAGCATCCCAAACATGAAAGTCAGGCAGTATGAAGGCATGGAGATGGAAGAGAAAAGTGTCATGTACAAAGAACAAGTAAGCTAAAAGTACTGGATCCAAGGGCACATGAGGGTCAGGGAAGGAAATAAAGAATGACATCTAATATTTAGAAGAATTGAACATTTTTAACCTACATCAGATTGTTTGCTGTCTATGGGAAGAGGTGTGGGGGAGAGAAGGAGAAAAATTCAGAACACAAGGTTTTGCAAAGGTAAATGTTAAAAACTATTTTTGCATGCATTTGGAAAAATAAAAAGCTATTAAAATAAAAAAAAAAGAAAGAAAAACAAAAGAATTACAGAATTTTTAAAAAATGAGATTTAAAAGGTAGAGACCAGACTGTGAAGGACTTTAAAAGCCAAACAAAAGAATCTATATTTGATCCTCAAAATAACAGGAATCTATTAAGTGATGGCCAGGTCAGATCTGTGTTTTAGAAAGATCACTTGACCAGCTTAGTGCAGACTGGACTGGAAGAGGAAACAGGGGAGACCAATTAGTAGGCTACTTTAATAATCAGACAGATAGACGATGAGGGCCTCAACTACAGTAGTAGCTCTGTGAATGGAAAGAAGGGAACACATAGGTGAGAGATGTTGTGAAGGCAGAAATAATAAGAATTGGCACAAAATTGGACATGAGGGATGAGAATGAAACATTTTAAAAGTGACCCTGAAGTTGTGAGACTGGGTGACTAAGAGAATGGTCATAAGAAAGTATGGAAAAAAGGGAATAACCAGAGGCAATAGAGATAACAAATTCAGTTTTGGAAATGTTGAGTTTGAGATGTCTATGGGACAATGAGTTTAAGATGTCTCTTAGGCAGTTATTAATACTGAAGGACAGCATAGACATTAAGAATGGATATATAATCTGAGTATTATAAGCATAGAGATAATAACAGAATTCATGGGAGCTGATGAGATCACCAAGTAGGAATATAGAAGGAAGAAGAAAAAGAGCCCAGGACAGAGTTCTGAGGGATACTTATAATTAGCAGGTTTGACATAGATGAAAAACCAGCAAAACAATGAGATCAAGAGAGTAATGTCCAAAAAATAAAAACAAAGCTAAACAAAACCCAGAGGGTATTCAGGAGAAAAAAGTGATCAATTGAATCAAATGCCACAGAAAAATAAAGATGGATCATGAGAATTGAGGAAAAGTCATTAGATTCATCAATTACAAGATCAAAAGTAACTCTGAAGAAGACAATTTCATTTGGAAGAAGGATTTAGAAGCAAGTAAAACAAGAGAGGAAGAGACATCAAGTAGACAGCTTTCTCAACTAGTCAATAGTTTTTCCAAAATGAGGAAAAGAAATACAGGATTACAAAGAAATGATGGGATCAAGAGTGAGTTTTTTTTGTTTGGTTGGTTTTTTTAGAATGGAGGAAGACATAGGCATAAAGGCAATAGAAGTGGACCCAGTAGATAGGAAAAAACTGAAAGTTAAAAAAGAGAGGGGCCAGGATAGTGGAGGCAATTTTCTGGAGAAGATAGGAGGGGATTAGATCAAGGGTGTAAAGGGAGTAGACCCCTTTCTCCATGTAAGACTGGAGTAAAAAAGAGATAATAAGGTGGAACTCTTGGCAAAAGGCCTTAATTTTTTCAAGTAAAGTATGAGACAAAGTTCTTGGCTAAAAAAAGGGAGTAACATGAGACACACGAGGAAAGACCAAAAGATTTGGAAAAACTGCTGTGAAGAGTGGGATAGTAAATCAATTAGGGAAGAGTAATGTGATTGCTTTGTTAAAAGGACTCAGTTCAGATTACAAAAAATAAATATGTAGTGTACCCAATTTCATGATTTCCTCCAGCTCTGTTCAGCAGCACATGAATAGAAGCAAAGAAGGCAGATGGTGGGAGTAACTCAGGGTTGAGATTTTGCAAAGCATGATCAGCAATGAAATAGGGAAAGAAATTCAAAAAGAGAAGTTAGTGTAAAGTTGAGTTAGTTCTCCAAGAGAGATAACTAGCATTTGTTAGCCATTTAACAAAGTACTTTATAAAACTCTCATCTTATCCTACGAGCCCTGGAAAGTAGATGCTTTTATTACCACCCCCAATTTACAGAGAAGAAACTAAAGCAGACAAGATTACATGATTTGCTCAGGGTCACACAGCCAATAAATGTCTGAGGCTGCATTTGAACTCAGGTTTTCCTGACTCCAGATCCAGTGGTGCTCTATCCACTAGTGGGGCCACAGCTGAGAGAGCAGGGGAGCACCCTGGCCACTGCAGGCATCCCTAAATAGAGTCCTATTCTGCTAAGGGTTACAGAGAATCTTACAATGTCCAGAATGTTACCCAGTTTCTTACCGCCACAAACTGGTTATTTTCTAGCTTTATTATATCACCAACACAGACATTCATCCATTGTTCTTGCTGAAAGGCTGCAGAAGACAAAGAGAGAGAGAGAGAGAGAGAGAGAGAGAGAGAGAGAGAGAGAGAGAGAGAGAGAGAGAGAGAGAGAGAGAGAGAGAGAAACAGCATCAGAGACTAGATTAGTTCTTAAAGAGCCACCATCTATGCCCACGTCCTCCTTCTTTAAGCAGGTACTTACATTCCACTGATCAGCACCTGAGACTGCCGGTTATTCACCTGATTATCACTTTTGTGGCGGAACTGAAGAGAAAAGAAAGACTTGAAATGAAGGACCCCATAACCCCCAGCTCTTTCTTGCCTCCCAATGATCAGATGGTTTTAGGTGAAAACTAGAACAAAGACCTCCCAGGACAACACCATTTGTCCCAGATAAGATTTATTCTGAAAGAACCAAGCTAGGCCCGCCAAGGTATCCGTTAACTTTTGCTGGGAGGATGGAAAACAACTCACATAATCATCAGTGGCATCTTTCACAGCTGTGATGGTAAGGACAAGAACCAAAGGCACAATGGTGGTGAACCAGGACAAGGAGGAGATCTGTGGGATCAACTACAAAGGAAAAAAAATGCATTCCTCTTCAGTTGCCTTGCCTCACTCCTCACCTCCTGCTTTTCTGAGGTTAGTACAGCATACAGTACAAGGGTCACTCACCTGCAGAATGAGGAGGAATAAGAAGTAGGTATTGGCAACTTCCTGGAACTGTTCAAAGAGGTTGACAGGCAGGAAGGTGACAATGTTGTACTTGGAGGTCTTGATGCAGTTACTCTGTTGCAGGGAAAGGGTGGGGGGAACAGATGAGTGTGGGGTGGCTGCATCCTACCCTGCTGACATGTAACTAAATGCACGGACAGCACGCGTGTGAAGTGCCCAGGAAACTGGCCCGTCACGGCCCAGAATCCCAAGGAAAGCCGCGCGCCCCCCTTGGGTTCTTTCTGCTGGGGGGCCGAACGCATGGTAGAGACTGGGACAAGGTCACTCACCGCGTACTGGAACTTCTCATTGTATTCTCGGTCATTGGCCCGGGCCCGCCTCTCTTCCTCTACGGCAGACACAAAAATGAGTGTCAGCAGAGACAGCCCGAGACCCAGCCGCCTATTTTATCAGCCCTGCTCCACTATGTAGGGCTCTACTTTCTTAGAACACGGGAGAGTTATAGAGAGTTAATTCAGATACAGCCCCCAATCCTGGAGCAAAGCGCCAGCTCCACAGCACTGCACACATTAGCCATAGCAGCCTTCTCATCAACATACATTTCAACTGCTGCCCCTCGATTTCTTTAGCCCCCTCCCCCGGCAGGGCTCAGGCAGCTAAAAGAATGCTCTGGGGAACCCCAGCTCCCTTGGCACCTTTGGTTTAGTCATCTTATTCAAGAAGGGGAGAGGTGAAGAAATGGTCCCTTGTCCCTTTCTTCACTTTCCCTACTATAGCTATAGTTCAAAGCACTTCCCCTCGCTGAATGAGGGCAGGGGGAGACACCAGATGAACAGGAGGAGCGTCATAGTGCCCCAAGAAACTACGCCGCTGCTGCAGTGTCCCAGCCCCACATGCAGTCTCCCCAACAGGAGCCACTGACTGTCACATGTCACCAAGACCGGCTCCTTACTGGCCTACGATGACATCAGCTTATTTCAAAGCTCATCTTCAAGTCAGAGGGAGGGGGAGAGGTCAGGGATGTGGGTCGTGCAGACTCAGACAGGGGCTTGGGGGGAGGGGGTGGTAAAGAAGAGGACGAAGGGAAGAGGAGAATGCAGTCATGGCAGTTGCACGCTAGCTCTGCAGCTACAAACCTGTAAACGCTCTGCTCCCTCTCCCCCACAGATACCCTAAATGATGTTTGCCAAAAACATGTCCAACATAATTATCCTAAACCCTTTCTGCAGTTCTTAAATAGATTTTAGGAGTCAAAAGGGAACAGAGCAGGCCCCAAAGCCCAGCCCCACTGAGTCGTAGGATCAACCACCTCGGTACCAGTTTGTACCCAGGGGTTACCGTGACCCTCAGGTTGGGGGGGGAAGGAGAAAAAGGGCTTTTGCTCCCTTAGTCAGCAATTCTGGCCTTTTCTAAACCTGAGAGAGACCTAAGCAGGAGGAAGGAAGGGAGGACGGGGAGGTGTGCGGGAGCACCACCTGCAGAACACACTGCAGTGGTAAACATCAACCCGAATTCCTCCCCCCTCGGCCCCTCCGGCCGCTTCTCTCCCAACTTCCCAACATCGTCTTCCTCTCTGTCTGTCCCCCGAACTCCGCCAGCTCTGCACCGCCCCCTTCCCCAAAATAGCAGGAAAAATAATGTGAGTAATCTGAGACCCCAGGCCAGCAATCCCGAGGGGGGGTGAGGTGCCTGGGAAGGTCAGGAGGGTGTAAGGGAATGAAAGGTCATAGAGGCCCGACGAGGGATCCGAGGACGGCTGGGTTACAGATGGGGAGGTCTGGGGGAGGACGAGCTGATGGGTTCGGGCCAGAGAGCAACGAAGGGGGCAAAGATACAAGGCACCGGTCCGCATCAGAGGCAGTCCCAGAACGCGTTGGGGAGAGGAGTAAAGCAGGGGGCGTAGATGCTGGAATGTCCCAGAGAGGGAAGGGGAAGGGTCACAGCACGGAGACGAGGGGCTGCGGCAGGGGGGCGCGCTCCCCGGACGGGGTCAGCCATGGCGTGGGGAGCCAGACGCAGGACCCCCACGGAGCTGAGGGCTCCACAGACTGAGGGTGGGGAGGGGGCAGGGGTGGAAGAGGGCTGCACAGCGCGGGGATGGAGGCCAGTGGGCCAGAGAGCGGGGGTGGGGACACAGCGGTGGGCCGGGGCAGCCGAGAGGGGATAAAGAGACAGACTGGGAGAGGTCTCGGGGCTAGGAAGCAGCCCCGGGGAGCGGAGGGAATGAGGCGCGCTCCCTCCCATTACCTGTCCCCCAGGAGGGCTTCTTCCGGCTCCAGGCGGGGGGCACCCCTGCCCGGGACCACTTCTCGGGCATCTCCTTGGGGACCGTCATGATCCCGGCTGTGCTGAGGGGTGCAGGCAGCTGGCGGGGTCCCTCCCTCCCTGTCTCCTTAACGGAGGAGGAGAACGAGGCGGCGGGCGGGCGGCCCCCCAGGGACGAGCGGGAGCAGCGGCAGCTCTGAGGGGAGCCCCGGCCGCCGGGAGCGCGCCGCACCAGCCTCCCCGGCCATCCTCGCGGCCGCCGCGCGCTCAGTCCCCACCACCGCCCCCAGCACGCCCCCTCCCCTCACCTCCCGTCAGCCCCGCCCCCAACCGCCCCCGGCTGCGTGTGAGGGGGGCCGGCGCGCGCAAGCGTGCGCGCTCGGAGCCCCGCCCCCTCCCACGACTGCAGGGAGAGCCCACTAGCCTGCGCGCCGCGTAGACGAAAGAGAACGCGCGAGCCCCACCTCTCCCCGCCTCCCCCCTCCCATCTCTCTGGGATCCGCCGGTACGGCTCCGGGACCGCCGGCGTCTCCCAGGGCAACCGTTTCCAACCCGCTCCGGCTCAGGGAAGCTCCCTACCGGGGTGGGGGCGAGACGGGAAGTGGGAGGAGAGGAGGGGGGGGCAGAAGGAAAGGATGGAGTTTGGGGAAAGTAAGGAAAGAAGCAGGAGCCAGAGAGAGGACGGAAACAGTGATGACGAAGAGGGGGAAGGGCGCGGCGGCCGGCCTGAGCGCTGCGGGACCCTGGCTGGTCCCAGCTCCCACCCGAACGTCAGAACTAGAACCCCAGCTTTCCGGGGTTGGGGGCAGCAAATCTGTCTGTACTGGCCGCAGGATCGCAAGCTAGAAGATTGATCAACTGAGCCACTCATTTCACAGATGATCACAGCGGTTCAGAGCGGGAAAGCGAGTTGGGCTAGTCCCGAACTTGGGAGTGGAACCCAGATTTCTGCCGCCCAGGCCGCATTCCGCTCACCACGCTACTTAACCTCGGACCCTTCCTCCCGCAGCGGCGGGAATGCTCCCCAGGCGCAGGCGGGAGTCCCGCTCCCGGCCCGCGGTCAGATCCGTTCCCCTAGCGTTCCTGACGCCTCATGCTACTTCAGGGGAAACTGAGGCTCGCATCGTGACTCGTAACTCATGCAGTCATTGCCTATGCATCTAGGACGGGCAAAGGTAGTGGGGGGGTGTTTGTTTTTTAATTTTAGGATCTTAGGGTGGGGAGAGGTCAAGCCCATAACTATTAGCTCCATTTCCCTTTGGTTTCCTCGTTAAGTTCTCTTTAATTCCTGGCAACAGTCCTGCAGTGATCTCAAAGAGTGACTCCCACCCTCCCTTCCTTACCTGGGGGGCGCTTTTTTGTACACAATGCCATCTCACCCACAGCAGTCCCGGCAAGCCCATGGGAGATCCTGCGGGGAAGAAGGTGGGGGATACATCAAGATAATGACATCTAGAACTGGATGTCCTTTACACATCATAAACTCTGCATGACCAAAATTTCGTCTTTTCCCTCAAGCTCTTCCTGCTCCTAAATTTCCCTCTTACCATTGTATAATTATCCTCTAAATCCCCCATTGGAACCTAGCTGTCAACCTCCATTCCTCACTAAAACTCCCCATTTCCAAACTGCTGCCAAAGCTCGATTTTATCCTTGTAACATCTCTGCCATACTCTCTTTTCTCTCTTCTAATACAATCCCACCCCGGTTTTGCACCGACTTTTATCTCACTCCTGAGCTATTGCAGCAGCTTGGTGGTTGATCTGCTTGACACAAGTTTTTCCCTTATTCGAGTTAGTGCATGCTCAACTTAACTGTTCAAATGACTTTTCTAAAGGTCTAATCCTCTTCCCCCACCTCTTAACAACACACACACACCTCAACAAACCTAAATGTCTCCCTATCACATCCAGGATTAATTACAAAATACTCTATAACGGGCATAATCCTTAATTCACACACACACACACACTTTCCCAATCTTCCACCTTACACGGCTGTATAGACATATTCTGCAGTCCACTGACACTGACCTCCTTGTTGTTCTCAAAGAAGACACTCCATTTCCTGACTCTGGGTATTTTCACTGGCTGTTCCCCCTGCATGGAATGCTCTCCCTCCTCATTTCTGTCTCCTGGCTTCCTTCAAGTGCCAACTAAAATCCTACCTTCCCAGGAAGCCTTTTCCAATCCTTATTAATTATAGAACTTTCTTTCCATGGATTATTTCCTACTTATCTTAAATGTAGCTTGTTTGTATACAGTTGTTTACATGTTATCTCTCCCTTTAGATTGCAAACTTCCAGCGGACAGGAATTGTCTCTGATCTTTCTTTGTATCCCAGGCACTTAGCTTTGTGCCTGGTACACAGCAGGTGCCTAAATCAATGTTTTGGGTTTCCCCATCCTCCCTCCAATGCATACATTTTCAAATTATGTCATTATCCTTTAGTCCTTTAAGAACAAATTCCTCCTCTAATGGGACTCAAAAATCTCTTTTGCTGACCCCTTTATGAATTTTTAATTCAATTAGTTAAACACATATTAAGCACCTCTTCTTAATAAAAGTTATGTGCTTTTAATTCTAACTTGTATTATAGTTACTGTTTACATTCTCCTTCCCTATTAAATTATCAATTTTTTGAAACAGGGACTGTCTTTTTTTTTTTTTAATTTTCAAAATAGGTACCCCTGGCACCAAGCACCAAACTTATTCGCAAATTGTAGTATTAGTTCACTAAATCCTGGTTTCCTCAGCTCCAGCCTTCAGCCTGTACTGCTCAGTGATCTCAGAGAATAATGATGGCGCTTACTATCCCCTCCATCATTTCCCTCTGTGCTAATCTTGGGGACACTTCACCAGATGCCCCACTCAGAGAGTCTCTCCATGAGAGAAAAGGTGTATTTTCAAAAGCAGAGTCCCACAAGGAGAAGCGCTGAGGAAGCTTTCGAGAACATGCTAGGAAGCACCTGCCAAAGTATCCAGAAGAGGATAGGACCCCTCCTTCAAGCAGAAGCTTCCTTTCCCCTCAATCCAAGAACTCTGGTTGTTACCTCCCCCCAAGGCTGTCACATTAGAGGTGTGGCCTTCACTTCCTGTAGCACCAAAAATCTCTTCCTCTTAGAATGGGTTCTTAGAATGGCTAACGGGTTCTCTTTCCTCTGGTTGATGGAGAAGTCTCCAAAGTTCTTTCAGATAACTACTGCCTCCCCTCAAAGACATCTAGTTTGAGAACCTGAGAGCACTTTATTCCGGCCCAGAAAACTTAGGACCAAGGGAAGGTAGTGAGACCTTTCTGCTATGCTACTCTTTCCTTCTCTTTCTCCACTCCCCTTATGTATCCCAGAGTTTAAATTGGCTTGTCCACCAAGGGGCTGTTAGAAGCATCTCCTCCCTAATTAAGCCCGGTCCAGAGAAGGTTGCCAACCTAGTACCTGCCCCTTTCACCACCTCATTTTCCTAACATACCAGGGTGGAGGTTTTCCCTCCTTCTGTCTTCAAGACACACCCCACAGCCTGTCAGCCCCAAGAGATACTAATTGCCTGTCTACTCAACCTATGTAATTATAGACTCTGGCTGGAGCCCCAGTCACACACATACCATGTTCTCCCTAAGCTGGCTCAAAGTCCCACCTCAAATCCCAAATCCGGGATCAAGTTGGCCAAAAGTTTTGCCCTGCCCCTAACCTCAGAATCTAGGGGTGTCTAGCTCAGAAACTATAGGAGATACAGCCTTTATCCACATTTTGGAGATACCAACCCCACCCAGTCTGGGGAATGACTCATGGGTGGGTGGGGTGATGGGGCAGAGGGGAGAAAATGGAAGTGAGAATAGGACATCACGAGGTTCCTGTGACTCCATCAGCAATCTCAGACCCACCCTGAGGTTTAAGTGCAATTTGGAGACCACTATCAGACCCTGGGGAGAAAATCCTTTGGGAGATAGTTAATGAAAGAGACCAAAGTCCTCTCTGGAGCCTCAGATGCCTCTTATTCCTGCCAAGAAAATTATTTCAGCCTCTCGGACTCAGGGGAGAATCAGAGTGGAAAATTAAACTCCCAGCCCTTGGGAGTCTTCTCACCCCGACTCCATCCAGTTTCAGGGACTCGACACCTGGAAGAGATCATGGGAGAGGGGGTCCAGACCTTACCTTCCTCCCAAACCTAGTCTCTGGGACTGCTCAGGGACAAGCTAGTAGCCAGATTTTCCGTCTCCACTCCCCCCCAGACCCCTGTAGAGACACCCACCCAGTATAAATAGCTACCAATGGGAAAGAAGCTGAGCTGCTTTGAGACTGAGAGGGAAAATAGTTGTGATAACTCCTCTTCCTAAGCCAAGATATCACCCTCCCTCCAGACAGAGCCCCTCTCTCAAATGTTTCTTCCCTCCTTTTCGGAGGATTTTAAAACAAATATTCAGGGATATATCTAAGTGTTTCTGAGGGGAGGGGGGAGAGAGAGAGAGAGAAAGAGACAGAGAGGAATCCAATCCACTTCCCAAAGTCAGGAAAAGAACCCCGAAAGTTCACAGCTCCCAGGTTCACTGACTGGCCAAAAGCTCCTCTCCCCATCTTTAAGCTTTAGAGGTGAACAAGATCTTCACGTCAGGGAATGTGGCCCTCCTTTTTCTATCAGTTCTGCTCTGCCCCACTCTCCCTCCGAGCCCACTTCTACACAAGGGCACTCAGACAGAAATCACCCGCCGGTCCCACATCGCCCCAAAGCCCCCTTTTTGCCAAAGTCTCCTCTCTCCCACTGTTTTTCTTCAATATCACTTCCCCGAACTCTCAGCCCCAAATCTCTCCTCCGCGCAACACTCTGATCTCCCGCGCCCCTGCCCCGGTTCCCCTCCCCACCAGCCCCCCTAACTTCCACAGCTTCTCTCCTTCCCCGAGTCCTGCACGCTCGCACTCAGTTCCCCTTCTCCGTTTCACCCTAATTCCGGGTTTCCCCGACTTCTCACTCCCCCTCCCCTTCTTCCCCGCCTCGCGCCCCCGCCTGTTCCCCAGGACCCCGCTCTTGGTTTCTAGCTTTATTTCCGCCCCCTCTACTCTGCCTCCCAGGACAGCGGCCGCCCCGTCCCCTCCGCTTTCCCAGCTCATCCTCATCCCCGAGCCGCCCGCGCTCTGCCTCTCCCGGCTCCCCGCGCTCAGCCCCTTCCCCTCCCTTCAGGACCCGGCACGGCACCCCCGCGGGGCTCCCTGCCCCCTCACCTCTCCTCAGCTCTCAGCGCCCGGCGCCGGCCCCGGCGGCCCTGTCCTGCCCATGCCGGGGGCTGGGGCGGGGAGCGCTCGGCTCCCCGCGGGCTCCCGCCCCCCCACCCCAGCTACAGCCCCAGCTCCCCCCGGGCCTCGGGCCGCTACTTTGTGTCAGTTTCGGCCACGGCGGGGCGGAAGTGACGGAGACATCTGTAGAGGGCGGGGGGGCGGGAGAGGGGGGATTTGGGGAGCGGGAGATGGGGGGCGGGAAAGGTGGGTGCCGCCATCTTTGTGAGGGGCAAGGCGAAGGTCTTAACCCTTGATTCTCTGCAGGCTTGTGATCCGACTCCTTCTCCCACCACGGGTCCTCCCTCCTCCCCCTCTCCCCATCCCCGTCAGGGAGAGAGGGTCGGGGAGCGATTGGTTGGATTTTGGGGGTTGGAAGGAAACGAGAAAGCAGCAGAAAACTTCTCTGCTTCTAGGAAGGCTGCCGGAGCATCTCTTTCATGCTGGGGAAGGGGGCGAGGCTGGGAAGTGGTGAGTGAGGGGGTCTCCCTCTAAAGGCTGCTTCACCCACTTACCCCTCCTGCTCACGCCCCTCGGAGCTGGCCCGTGTCCTGCATCCTTCTCGCCTCAGCTCATCTTAGCGCATCCCTTCTCTTACAGGGAGAGCCTCCAAGTGTGTGCCGGGCCGCCCGTGCCTCAGTTTCCCCCATCTCCGGGCCTCGGGGAGGGCGGCACCCTATAATTAGCCGCAGAGGCGGCTCCTTGGCTGGCTCACTGGTTCCCTGCCTTCCCCGGTCTTCTAGTGTCGGGGACAGATTCCCCCACCCCTAATTACTCCTTAAGGTGTCTGAGTCAAGGGGAGGGGCCCCAGTGGCGGCAAGAAATGATACTCAGATGGCTAGAATTATCCAGGGTTGAAAAAAATGGGGATTTGGACATTTCTGGCGACCAGAAGAGGGGTGGGAAAGGACTCAGTCTAATGAAGCTTCCCGGGGCGCCTGGCATCCCGTGGTCCACATTTGTTTTCCAGGATGAACTGTCCATTTGGCTTCCCGGCGTCCGGGTAGCCATCTATCTGCCTGCCGTCCCCTGGCGGTCACTTTTAAGTACTGACGCCGCGGGGGAGCCCCAGCCCAGCCCAGCCCCCAAGCCTGCTTGAGAAGTGTGAAGTGTTAGTAGAGAGCTCAAGAGATGGAAGAAAACACCTTCCAGGTAAGCGTCCCCATCCCACCGAGAATTCTGCCCAACGCCAAAAGGAGCGGGGTCTCCGGTGAAACTGCAACTGTACCCGGTCAGCTGCTGGATAGGGTCTTCCTCCCCAGTCTGAACCTGTTTTCCAGGCTCTGATCACTCACCTGCCATAGCGCCTTTCGAATCCCGATCCTTTCCTCTCACCTGTATTACTGAAAGCGCCTACTTGCAGCATCCCTCCAGTGTCCACCTTCTCCCGCCCAAGCCACATCATTGCCAAAATAATTTTCCTATTGCAAAAATCTGAACCCATCAGTTCTCTGTTCCCTGATCTTCAAGGGCTCCCTCTTTCCCTGGGATAAAATATAATTTGCTTAGCTTGGCTATTTTCGGTTCTACAGTCCTGCTCCAAATAACCCTTTTCCTCCTTATTTCATACTAATGCCCTTTCACTCATCAGGACTTGTAGTTATCCCAGACTTTGACTTCACTCTCTGGCTTGCATATATTCCCAGAGACTATCTCCCAGAGCGAATGCATCCTCTTCCGCCTAGGCCCGGATTGCTCAAAGTGCAGCTTCTTCCACCAAACCTTCCCGCATTCAAACCTCACTCTCCCCAACTCCCAAGTTAGAATCCATGCTTCCCTTCTTAAATTTCCCCAGATGTCTCAGTCTCTTCCCTTATCTCCTATAACATTCTATCATCTATCATGCGTATTTGTGTATGACTTTCTCTTGATCCTATTGCAACTCTGTGGTGACTAATTTTCAACTTTGTACTCCTAGTACCTAGTATTTGTATTACCTAGTGCCTAGTATTATAATGCTCTGCTACATAATCATTATTGATAATATTTCCAAAAATCACAGAATCTCAGAGCTGGAAGGGACCTCCTATGCCATGTAATCCAATCAATCAACAAGCATTTATTAAGTGTCTTTTGTGTGCTAGACACTGTACTAACCAACCGTACTACATTCTATCAGGAAAGATAACATGTACACGTATTAGTATATACAAAAATATTTTAAATACATAAAAGGTAGTTTGGAGAGAGAAGTTTGAGAATAGAGGTGATTCAGAGAAGACTTTAAGGCACTTGAGCTGAATTTTGAATGAAATCAAGGATTCCAAGATGTGGAGATGAGGAAGGAATATATTTTAGGTATAGGGAACAGCAAATGCAAAGGTTGAGATGGGAGATAGAGTAATTAATACATGTTCTAGTAAGCCAGTCCATTTTAACCAAATCTAATTTGTAAAACTGAAAATAGAAGAAGAGATTATCAAGTTAGTTTTAGTTGCTGTTGGTGTTTGGATATAGAAGTATTTGTTGTAAATACCATCCAGTATAGTTTTCCTTGTCGTTTTTTGTTTTGGGGGATTTGTTGTTGTTTAAATATCTGTGGTAAAGTTGGAAGAAGAAAAGTTATCATCAATTCTTCTCTGAGCAGATGAGATGAGACCTGAACCTCAATTCAGAATCTTTCTCCTGGGCAGGCTTCCAAATCTTCAGGATGATGCAAACCCACCAGCAACTGGTATGTGGCAGTGCCTACCACAGCACCTACCATGGGAGCCACCACAGGCACCCACCACCAACCATTGCCAGCACTATAGAGGGACAAAAAGGGAGATCAGGAAACAGGTCCCCCACCGCCTTTTTCCTAGAGGCAGCATGGTGGCAAAGTGACACCAGTCCTAAAGTTAGGAAGATTCATCTTCATGAATTCACATCTCTTCTGAGACACTTACTAGCTGTGTGAACATGAGCAAGTCACTTAACTCTGTTTGCCTTGGTTTCCTCATCTGTACAATAAACTGGAGGCAGAAATGGCACATCATTCCCATGTCTTTGTCAAGAAAACCCCATATGGGTTCATGAAGAATAGGGAATGACTGAATGACAATAACAAAGGATGAATAGGGAAAGTAGGATGAGAAAGAGGAGAGAGAAGAGGAAAGTACATAATTATGCCCTGAAAAGGCAGAAGGTGGGGAAAGGGTAATTTGGGTCCATTTTTCTGGGAGATGAAAGAGAGATAGTCTAAATTGTGAAATTCAGATTCTGAGAGTGACCCACTCCTTTACCTTGAGACAAGAAAGGTATTCTTTTACTATTTACAGAGAGCTAATAATAACTCACACTTTTCCAGCTCTTTAAGGTTTACAAAGCCTTCATGTATATGTATTACCTTATTTGATCAATTGAGGCAACTGATACACAGAGCAGCAAAATGGCTTGTTTAAGATTACACTGCCAATGAAGTGTAGGCAGTGGAGAGGGGCCTAGAATCCAGGTGTCCTGATTCTGATTTCTGAGACCCTTCCATTCCATCGATATGGGAAGTAAAGGAGAAAGTGAGCACTAGAGAAACTGAGAGAGAGAGAGAGAGAGAGAGAGAGAGAGAGAGAGAGAGAGAGAGAGAGAGAGAGAGAGAGAGAGACTCAGTGAAGAGAAAACAGGAAAGAAGCTGGGGAAGAGAGAAAAAAAGAGAGAAAGGGAAGAAGGGAAGAAGAGAGAGGAAGAAAGAGGGTGAGAGGAGATATGAGATAATCTCAGAAAGGGAGGCATTAGAAGCTGGAAGATTCAGGAATGATCTCCTGCAGAAAGTGGAATGTATCTGAGTCTTCAGAGAAGCCAGGAGAAGGAGGAGAGGAAGAAGAACATTCCAGGGATAAGGGACAATCATTGCAAAGACATAGAGAAAGGAGATGGAATGTCATGCATGAGGAACTGCAAGTGGGTTGATGCAGCTATATTGTAGGTTTCATAGAAGAAAATATGGTTTAAGACTAGAAAGCTAGGAAAGAGCCAAATTATGAAGTACTTTAAACACCAAAAGTCTTCATATTTAATCTTAAAGATAATAATAATATAAAGTCTATAGAGTAGGAAAGTGATATGGTCAGACTTATGCTTTTTAAAAAAATCATTTTGGCATCTTGTAGTGTAGAGAAGCATTGGAGGAAAAGGACAAGGAAAGAAAAGAAAGAGGGGGAAGAGGAGGAAGAAGAAATCACTCATAAGGGCTTGAGAAGGGACATATCAAGAAATAATAAAAATAGCAAGATTTGTGAAGTGCATAAGAATGAGAAATAAAGGATGATATCCACATTGTAAAACTGAATAACTGAAGATAGTGGCACCTTGTATGATAATAAAGAAGTTTGGAAGAAAGAGTTTGGAAGAAAAATCTGAATTCCACATTTTAGATATGTTGAGTTTGAGATTCCTCTAAGACATGGAGTTCAAGATGTCCAGAAGTCAGTTGGAAATTCAAAACAAAAATACCTGGAGCTTGGGAAAGGGAGCTGCATGGAGATGATAATAGATTCCATGGTAACTGATGCAGTCACCCAAAGACATAGTATACAACAAAAAGAAGAGATCTTAGGACAGAGCCCTGCGGTTAATGAATATGGCATGGATGAAGATTGAGCAAAAGAGGCTGAGAGGCTGAGTTAGATAGGTGGGAGGAGAACCAAAAGAAAATGCCACAGAAATCTAAAGAGGAAGGAGAAGGTGATAGACATTATCAAATACGGCAGAGAGGCCAACAAGGAGGAGGGTTAATAAAAAGTGGATAGCTATGGCAATTAAGAAAAAAATTATTGGTAACTATGGAAAGAGAGGCTCAGTATGGTGAAGTTAGAAGTTTACAGACTTAACAAGAAAGGGAGAGGAGAGGAGATGGAGTTACTTAGTGTGATGGCTTCCTCAATGATTTTAATTGGGAAGGACAGGAAAGATACAGGATAATAGACTTGAGACAGTGTAGGGTACTAGAAGGAAGGTAGAACTTGGAGTCAAAAATCTGGGGCAGCTAGGTGGGGCGATAGATAAAGCATCCGCCTTGAAGTCAGGAGGACCTGAGTTCAAATCCAGTCTCAGATACTTAAGACTTACTAGCTGGATGACCCTGGGCAAATCACTTAATCTCAGTTGCCTCTAAAAAAAGAAAGAAATAAAGCCAAATGGAGTCAAAAGCCATAGGTTCAAGTCCCATTTCTCCCACTTAGTGGCTGTGTGACCTCCAATAAATGTTTTTTTTTTTTTTTTTTTAACTCTCTGAGACATGGTTTTACTATAAAATGGAAATGGCTATACACTGTATTTCACAGGGCTTTGAGAAGGTCTTATTAAATCACTTATAGAAAAACACTTTGTAAGGTACAAAATACTATGTAAATGCAAATTAGTATAAAAAAGGGAAATATTGGGGCAGGGAATACTGACCTAAAGACCTCAGGTCCCCAGCCAGCCACATAGGTGAAGAGCCGAGGTCCGAGATCCCGAGCAGGGTTCAGTGGGTAACCGCAGTTGGCACCCATGGAGAGGCCAATGGCCAGAATCAGCAGACCGATTGCCACTGGCTCCAATCCTGCAGGCACTCCCTTGTTCTTGGTGTCTATGATGGCAAAGATGCCCACCATCAGCATAGCAGTACCTAGAATCTTGGGAGAAAGGTTACCCTGTTAGATGCTCCAAGGCTCCCCTGTGACTACCCTTATATACCTTTCAAGCTCCACCCGTACCCCACTGTCCTATCTTTCTATACACACCCCACATTTTCACTTTCCACAACCCCCCCCTTGATTTTATCCTTGGTTGCTTAAGATATACCAAGGCAAAGATCAAATAATCGATCCATGTTAGGGTAGCAGAAAAGGACCCAGGAAAACAACAAGGACAGATGATAGGAGTTGGGGATACTAGAGAAAGGGGTAGGAACTTGGGGGATGCTGGAGGAGAGGGGTGAAGAACATTGGATAATTCAGTGTGGTCCCCTGCTTCTACTCCCACCTGGTCCAGGAAGCCATTTTCCAGGGATAGATAAGGGGCTGGATAGGTGGCAAAGATGGAGGCTGTCTCCTTGGGGCCGGTCACTGTCAAGTTTCCACCAGTATAGTTCTGCAGAGCATCTGATTCAGAGAGTAGAGGCAATGGACATTTAGCTTGAGCTCCTTCCTATCCATGTACAGAGGGAGTTTTCCCATTCTCCATCCATAGGGTACCTCCCCCATTGTCTGGGCTTCTCTCTTATCAATCCTGAGTCTTTGAAAATGTTATTCCATACCATAGTAGAGGACATAGGTTGCTCCTGAGGCAAAGAAGGCAGAAAGTAGCTGTACCAGGATGTATATGGGAAATTTGGCCCAAGGTAGGCGACCCATTAGGCACATGGACAAGGAGAAAGCAGGATTCAGGTGGGCTCCTGAGGGAATAAAGATTTGTGTCAGGAAGAAACAGAGAAGTGAAACGAGGTCTAGAATGATTTGGGAAGGTGATGTATGCAAGAAGTTAGCATCCTCCCTCCTCCCCTAGTGAGAGTCTCTTTTTTTTCCAGGAGGAACAAGGATTCAGCATGAGAAGAGAGAAATGGAAGCTAGAGCTCGGGAGAAAACAAGAAAGATCTTGGAAGGTGAGATAGGGAAGATAGGCAGAGTAGGAAAGGTTGGAGAGATCCAAGGGCATACCGGAATCATGTGAAGTTTTCAGTAGATAATATCCTTGAGTCAGCGACCTGGACATTGTCTACTTCCTGCCACTCCTCCAATCTGGTACCTCCTCACTCACCTGAGACATTGCCTCCCACATAGATGGCGATCGTTACAGCCAGGGAGCCTGCCAAGAACATGGTGAAGAAGTTGCCTTTGGATCCCTCACTGGTAACAGCCTGAGCCACTGCCCCCT